>NC_142778.1:28777792-28928689 GCF_988280905.1 Pimephales promelas
TGCAGACAATATTGCATTAACACATCAGTTTGAAGAGCACAGGGAGCACGTGGAGACGTTCAAAAGAGGGGTTTTTTTCTACCGAGAGCTTCGCCTGAAGGGAGCATTTTCTCCATGCTGCGTGCTAGTAATGAGCATGTGTGGATGTGGAGAGACTGCTTAACCCCGATGGTTGTTTGTGGTTTGTAAAAGTCCAATATTTGTATCCTACTTACCTAAAATATCTCAACTCATAAATATTTGATCAGCTATTTCTTCTATTTACAGAACAAAGATGTTTGTTTTAAACCCCTTAGTCTCTCAGAGTCAATTTACCAATCATATTTAAAGATTGGAAATGACAATTTTTTGAAAAGACTTTATTTTATTTAAAATACGTTTTTATTTTTATGTTGTATGATTTACAAATGTACTTTGTCTTTACATTTCCTTCTCATTGTCAAGCTTATGTAAAGCTTTTTGTGTTATTAAATTCAATTCAGTAATTCAAAAAGTGCTTTATGCTGTAGGCCTGATAATGAAAAAGAAAACTGAAACTCAATTTAAAATTCAATGAATGAATGAATGAATAAAAAGACAAATAAATAAAAAAATGTTTTAAACTAATAAAAAAGTAAAAATGCAATATGCAGTCCAGTCAGTAATGTAAAGTGCTGCACAGTGCTTAGAATGCACAGAAAATGTACTAAACAACGCACTGTGCTTTTTTTGTTTGAACATGGCTACCATCGGGGCACATCTGACATTTCTGGATGCTGATTCCAGCTGTGAATAGCATAATAGCTCACAGTAAATGCTGTCTCACCATGTTGAGAATGAATCCAGGGAATAATTCTCGCTCAACTATCTTACTATCGTTGAATTGTATTTTTATTTTTTTCTGGCCTATTAGTATAACTACACATTTTATCAAAACGAAAGGGAAGCAAAAGCTAAATGTGCCCAGACTGCAGTGTTTTGGAGTACAGTGTGTATAGTAAGTGTTATGTGAGCTATTTACTATCTCTCCCTCTCTCTTTCTCTCTGTAGAAGGTGGATGGAGCGGTCTTCAAGGGGCAGTGGAGAGACGTGCTACAGAAGAGGAGTGGAAATTAAATCAGCGGGATACACCGGTTTGGGGCAGATGCAATGAGTGCCAAGTGCAAACTAATTTAATTGTGTGTGTGCTGCTATCCCATGATGCCAGGCCCAGACCAACCACCCCACGACCTTCACGACCCTACAGCCTGCCACAGGGAGTCAACAGTCTGCTGCAGGGGGCGGCTGCAAACACACTTGGTTAGTGGTCTACACCGAATTTGTCAGAGAGTGTTTGCATGTGTGTGTATATATACAGTATATAAAACCTGAATGTGTTTCATGTGCTTATATGGTTGACAAAGACATTTAATATAGTTAGATAGTCTTAGCATTTGAGAAAAGAAAGAGAGAAAAATGAAGCATCTCATAGATGGATCATATGGAAAAGGAGGCAGAGATTGAATAGAGATGAAGGGGGAAAGAGATCAGGGTGTGATGGAGAGAGCTTGGAAGTGCCACAGGTTTGTCTGTGACGCCACATGCTGTTGTGTAAGCCAAACAAACAACAGGTGTTGGGCTTCTGTAAAAACCCTCTTGCTCCTGACTGTGAGGAAATTGGAGTCGGCAGACCTGTGAAGTTCAAAAGAGGAGAAAAAAAACGTTAAACAAGAGTATCACTCTCAGCATGGATGGGAAATCAAATGCCATGCTAACACACATATATGTATACACCCATGGGAGCAGACAAACACATGGACGCCTGATGTTAAATCTTCAGTGTCACATGATCCTTCACATATCATTCATTCTGATTTGGTGCTTAAGAAATATTTCTTATTATCAATGTTGAAAATAGTTGTGCTGCTAAATATTTTTTGGGAAACCATCCTTTTAATTTAGGATTTCAAACAGAAATTATTTGATAGCTTTTGTAACAATGCAAATGTTTTACTTTTACTTTTGAGCAGTTAAATTTGTGCTTGCTAAATAAATGTATTAATTTCCTTTAAGAAAAAAAAGAATATAAGTAGCCAAGAATGATAAGTAGTTTCAAACATATCAAACTTCTGTATTCTCCAGTTAAGATCACAATTTGTTGTAGTAAAAACATTTAGTTTTTGGGAAATATACGCTTGTTAATTATAAATCAACATCTTGCCCCAATGTACCATTTTAATGAAAGATTATTTAATGTGTTAAATATGTCTCACACATACATTCTCCTTTCACATACTGTACATACATACATTTCTACTCTCACATACACACACATTCCCCTTTCACATACATTTCTACTCTCTCTCACACACACATTCTCTTGTTTTCACATACATACATACATTTCTACTCTCTCACACACACACACACACACATTCACATACTGTATATACATTTCTACTCTCACATACACACACATTCACCTTTCACATAGATTTCTACTCTCACTCATATGGCAGCCGTCAAAAAAAGTGGGTGTGCATCTATTACTGTGATTATGGTAAACGAGAGGTAAGCGAGATAGTTTTTATCTTAAAAATGTCCGCGGCCGTGCTGTCGGATATCGTGCAGGAGATCGCGACTTGACATTGTTTTGAAGAGATATATGTATGTGTGTGAGAGTAGAAAATATGTATGTGAAAGGAGAATGTGTGTGTGAGAGAGTAGAAATGTATGTATGGGAAAGGAGAATGTATGTGTGTAAAAGAGTAGAAATGTATGTACTGTATGTGAAAGGAGAATGTAAGTGAGTGTGAGAGAGTAGAAATGTATGCATGTGAAAGGAGAATGTATGCATCATAATATGCATTGTAAATTTCAACTGTTTTAACTGTTGTTTATTGCAAATTAGTTTTACTATATCGTCTAAGGGTTCAATTAATATAAATTAAAACATGTCATGTTTAGTTTGACTCCCTGAGGCAGACAAACATTTTCTGAAGGTTAAGCATTTTAATGACCATTTGTTGAAAAAGAGACTATTTTTGAAGAGTTTCAGGCTCTATTTTTTACCCAATTTGCAGAAAGTGACGCTTGTTCTTATTTGCGCCTGACTTCCTGATGAGTTATGTAATGAGGGGAAAAACACATATTCAGTAATTTGCACAATGACCAATACAACACAGAACTTAATAACATTTATTTTCCATTTATCATGAATATAAAAGGCTTCCATGGCGAATTCAAACGTTGGCATGCCATTAAAGCTTAGCTCAGCGGTTCTCCCACTCATTTGCATACTCTTTCGCTCTCCGTCCCTTTCTTTCTGTTTTTTCCCTTTACTTCCTCTTGTGTGAGTTGAAGTGAAGTTGATCATCCTGTGCCGCATGTGCTGTCATCAAGGCTTTCACTCTCACCGATTCGATTTGAATTTTCAATCAGTTCATGCTGTGTAAATGTTTCTGTTTTTCTTTCACAATTAACCAGTTGGATTTCAATTAATCTTTTGCACATTTATAATGCCTCAAATATGATTACATTAAAGTGTGCTGTTGATCACATAACACGGAAGGTGTGTGTGACATTAAACATCAAGAAATAATGTCTTTGCACATGCATTTCATTTACATTTGGCACTTTTAATTAAAGTGACTTATGAAGTATTCAAGGTTGTGCTGTGTGACAAACTTTGATATATTATTCTCATATTTATCTCCTATTACTTTTACCTAAATGGTGTAATTGAGACCATGTCTTATAGAGCCAGACCGATATGTTGGCAGGCCGATATTATCGGCCGATATTAGGCATTTTCCAAACTATCGGTATCGGCAGTTATAATGGCCGATAAATGAATATTTCAAAAATAAAATAAAAACGGACACGTTTTTATGAACACAACGAACACGCTTGAACCATGTCATGAGTGTTGTGTAGTTTGTCCACCAGAGGGCACTCTACACAATTCCTGTTGGCAACACTCATTGAGTTGTTCACGATACATACATTGCTTGAATAACAATTAAAAGAACATCCCCATCAGTTCTCTTAACTCAAATAAGCATGACAAAATTTGTGGCCGACGGAAGTTTCCTTGGCCAGTTATATTGAAATGTATGTTTTACAATTTGCAGTATGACGTAATCCATTGCTATATGGTTAATCATAGACTAGCTAACCATAAATCTAGCTAATGCCATTGTTCTTTTCTGTTGTGACAAAAGAAACTTTTAGAAAGTTTCTTTTTAAAATGCATTATCCTATTATTTTGGTTAAAAGTCATAAATAACTACAAATAACTAATGTTAGGGAAATCTGTTAATGTTTTGTTGCGCCTTTCTGAAATAAATTTTTTTTTTTAAATATCGGCCGATATATCGGCATATCGGATTTTAAAAACAAAAAATATTTGTATCGGTATCGGCCTTCAAAATCCTTTATCGGTCGGGCTCTAATGTCTTAATATGATCAGATTGGCTATGAATTTTGGTGATTGGTTGAGATATTTGTAATGCCTTATGACAGTGAAATGTACTTCCAAACATTTTAACATGCATTAGATATCTTTGATAAATATGGCTCATAATGCTGTGTGACCTTTAAAAAGCTTAATGCCTGGTCAGGCATATTGAATGGCGTCTGTGAGTGAAGTGTTTTGTGTGTGAGTGTGTTTGGATCATCCTGGGCACAATGGGGCATCGTCAAACAGAGGGCACTCCACGTGGGGGCATTTGAGCCAGAAATATGATGGAGAGTCCTTTCATTTGATGTCTTCTTTAAAGGGCTCTCCAGTTTGGGTTGAGGTGGGTGGTCCTCTCTAATGAGGAGACCAACCTTAGACCAGGTTAGTTTTTTTTTTCCCTCTGCTTTATCACTCTTCAGTATGTCACCTTTCTTTATGGGATCATGCTGTTCATAAGTAATGGTTCAGGACAGTGAGCTGCGATATGCAAACCTGCTTCTTATTCGATCATTGGGCATAGTCCATTCCACCCTAGTAACTATCAAAAACATTCCCCCCACCCCCCAAATTTTCTACCATGTTTAAAAGACACATATGAGGAATTAATATTTAACTGTATCATTTGTTCGGAGCTAAGTATTCTCATCTGAAACAATCAACTATGCAGCATGACTAAACTTATATAATTTGGCATGAGTGGTGTAGAATTAACCGCACACACCAAAAGTGTGATAAGATTTGAGCAAAGTACTCCAATTGCACGGCTGATGATAAAATGCAAACTTTTGAATTCTATATCAAATGTACTGTACAGTGCAAGGCTATGTAGAAAGTCAATTATCTAAAACAGACATAATGAGAAGGCTTTTTAAACTGCTCATAGCCACCCTTACAGGAATTTGATCAAATTTAATTCAGTACATGTTGTAATTACTATATATTAGTTTACTGTTTTTTAATAGAAACTGCTGTAGATTGTTTTAAAAAAAATTATACACATTTGCCTAAAGCATGGAGGAGGCATCAGTGGTCTGGTCTTGGAGTAATTGTAAATTACTTGCAAATACCACAAGAACTGATACATTTTATAAGGGCAAGTACAAAGTAGAATCAAGAGCTTTAAAGTCTGGACCATTATAAATTTTGGACCAAGAGTTTTCTCAATGAGTAAAAATGTGTTCTGTTTTAATGATGATTATATTAGGAAAAAAACTGCCTTTCTGATGGGCTATCCAAAAAATTACATAAATCATTAAAGGAGTAGTTCACTTTTTTAAAAAAAACTTTTGCTGATAATATACTCATCCGTCATCCAAGATATCCATGTCATTCTTTCATCAGTTGAAAAGAAATGAAGGTTTTTGATGAAAACATTCCAGAATTTTTCTCCATATAATGGACTTCAATGGGAACCAAACGGTTAAAGGTCCAAAAGACAGTTTCAGCGCTTTAAAGGGCTTTAAACGATTCCAGACGATGAATAAGGGTCTTATCAAGTGAAACGATCGCTCATTTAAAAAAAAATAAAGTTTAAGTTTAATAAGCTCAAATGGTCGCCTTACTCTGTTCTGTGATGGGCGTTCGTGACTCTCCTGTTCGAACTCATTTATCAAAATGAACGATTCTTTTTTCGTGTCATTTGGTTCATTCAATGAACGAATTGACTCGGGAAAAGATTTGTTCATTTTGATGAACGAGTTCGAGAGTCACGAACGCGCATCCCAGAACAGAGCAAGGCGACCATTGAGCTTATAAAACTTAAACTTTTTGTACTTTTTGTTTTTTCAAATGAGCGATCGTTTCACTTGATAAGACCCTTATTCATCGTCTGGAATCGTTTAAAGCCCTTTAAAGCGCTGAAACTGTCTTTTGAACCTTGAACCGTTTGGTTCCCATTGAAGTCCATTATATGGAGAAAATGGAATGTTTTCATCAAAAACCTTCATTTCTTTTCGACTGAAGAAAGAAAGACATGGATTTCTTGGATGACATGGTGATTAAATTATCAGCAAAATTTTTTTTAGAAGTGAACTACTCCTTTAAGAGCCTAACAAAATGGACACGATATTTGTTATTAGCATTTTCAGTATAAAATGCTTCCCATGGTACTCTAAAGTAGACAATTCAGTTGAACTGAAAAGGTTGCAGATGCTTAAATAATATAAAATACTTCAGACCCGGGTATCCAATGGGATTAATGAATTATGTTAGTTATCAATTATGTTAATAACTAATTAAATGCAGTAATCAACTTTGCAAGCGTGGGTGATAAATAAGTTTCCCCGTGTGGGGGGAAAAAATTATTTCACAAGGGAGTGTGAATTCCCCAGCACTGCTAAAACGCTTCACCATTCAACCCTCAACCCCCTTTCCTACGTTCAAACCAAATCTACACTCTTGTACCCAATCAATCTATTGAAAATGTGCCAGCACAGCCACAACATATTTTCAATTGACAAAGTCCAAGGAGGTCTATAATACAGTACCTGGAGAAATATATCCATTAGCACCTGAAGTATGGGAACATATGTTTTTGAGCTGCTTTTGAATGGTAGTCAATTGGGGAAAGATGTTTTTAGGAGATAAACGGTGTAGTTGTGGCATTTACCAGTAGGGGTGTATTAGCCTAACCTTGACCGTTAATCCAGTGGTTCCGTCTTGAAATCACAACAGGATGCCTAATCAAGCAAACCAACACACTTCATCACTGATTTGTGAGTAACCAGCATCCAACAAAGCAGGACAATTATTTCAACAATAATGTTTAATGTTTGTTCAAATTGGCTGATTCACTTTAACTTCCTTCCACACTCTCTCTCCAGAGCCGGGCAGCTCTTTTTGAGGAAAATAGGGTCCTTTTGGGGGGTTTTGAAGATCAGGGAAGACATTGTGGCCTTTTTGTGACGAGCAAGGTTTTCATTTAACCCACTGATTGAGCTTTCAGCCCTTCATTCATAATTGAAGGCCATTAACTCCCATGGTAAGTGCCTGTAGTTTAATTAGCTGGTCTGATGGCCTGGGTGCTTCACTAGTGAGCACTGAGCTTTAATTGAGTCTTCGGTCAGCAGGCAGACAGGGACAGTGATCTAAATCACCTTCAGCACAAATAGAAGTCAAGGTGCACATTTTAAAACTGCCTTTTAAACGTGGATTTTATGTTTCACTGCTCTTTGTTCTGCCTTTAAGAACATCCATGAATTCACCCTCCTTCTCTATGCTTGTGTGTCCTTGAAAGCTGTATAAAAAGATGTATTAGAGTTTGAACTGACAGTTGATTAGTTCTGCCACTAGTCAATAGGTGTGTTTGAGTTGAATTATATAGCAGGTTTCCACCGACATGCGAGTTTTGCCAGGTGCAGACTGGAAGGATTTCAAAAAGCATTTTCTGCCTCCCTCAGTAATGCCTGCGAGGTGTTTGCATACTTTATCACGATTAAGTGGATTAGATGCAATACAGAAACACTTTTCATTCAATACTTTTTGTATTGCTTATGTAGACATGTATGTCCAATTCCCAAGACGAGGACAACACGTTTGCTCACAAAGACAGCTTTTTAATGTCGTATTATGAAGCAGGCGTTCCTGTCTGCACTCACACTATTGAGCTGGAAACTTTATATATTGGTAATATATTGGCTTTAGATTGTGCACACACAGAAACATTAAGGAGCTTAGTAACGTGTTTTCAACCCCTGGCCCATAAATTATATAAACACAACCGCTTTGTTACTGAAAGCTACATTATATTTCTTAACAACATGGTGATAATTTCAGTTTTTGTAATTAGACTCACAGCTTCACTATTGCAGAGGTGCTATACTGACGCTTCACACTCATAATCTCTCTCACTCTCTCTTTCTTGTTAATAAATGTATGCGAATTCATTCAAATAAATATCATCTTACTGCACTACTTTATTTCACTTCAGAATTCTAGATCTTAACGAACCGTTGATTGAAAACAACAATAGATTTTTTTTTTAATCTGGTTCAGTGCAATTTTGGACCACAAACATTCATGACCGTTTTTAACTTATTCAAGCTGGCAAAGAAATCATGGTACCACCTGACGTGAATCGAGGGTCGTGTAGTAAAGTGATCAGATTAATTGTGGGCGGGGATTAATGTAAACACAGATATGGGAGACCAGTCATGACTGAAGTTAATGTAAACAGGTGGGACAAAAATTTTTTTTAGATTTAACAAATTGTGACAAATTTTAGAAATATGGGCGTTAACTCTTAAAATTAAATAAAAATTAATCCGAGTTAGGAAAAAAGTCATTCAGAAAGCATCTTAAGAGGTTTTAATGTCAAAATTGTTAGGAGTACGGACGAGGACTTAAGAGTCTTAAGGGTTTCTATGGCAGAGGAGAAAATGGCAGAAAGACGAAGAGGGAGAAGAAATGTGTTACAGGCAATGGATGATAGTGAGTTAATAAGACGCTATAGATTGACACCTGGCCTGATTTTTCCTTTAAGGATGGCCTTGTGTCCATCCACTAACTAGGATAACAGTAAACACTGTTCGTCCAGTCGGGCTTTCTCGTCCTTCTTGGTTTTGATTCCATGTTTGTTACATTAAAACCAACATTCAAACCACCACTTAAATAGACATGCCAGCAATCAGTGTAACTATTTTTTATCATTTTAAGCCAATCAAATACCTTATAGGAAATTAACAGTATGGTAATTTAAAAAAAGGATGTATATAGACATATATAATGTTTGTGTTTGTGTGTGTGTGTGAGAACCCTCAAATAGGAAAAATTGCGCATGTAATTTCAAAGTGAAGGCTTAGAATAGACCCTATACTATGTCCTTCTTGGACAACCAACCAATCACAGTCTTCAAAAGATCGCTTAAAACAAAGCTGATAGCTGATTCGAACGAGTTATGTTTGACGGCGGCATCCATCTTTGT
This sequence comes from Pimephales promelas, assembly GCF_988280905.1. Classification (NCBI taxonomy): domain Eukaryota; kingdom Metazoa; phylum Chordata; class Actinopteri; order Cypriniformes; family Leuciscidae; genus Pimephales; species Pimephales promelas. The sequence goes on from NC_142778.1 coordinate 28,787,134, forward strand.
AATGTTGGCAACAAAATCTGCTTCAAAATCCCAGCGCTGTCGTCATCGTGTAAAGCCCGCCCCAACGTTTCTGATTGGTGCCTCAAATTCGACGGATTGGAAATGGGCTTGAATGAGCTCTTTGCCAGACTAACTTTCAGAGCAAATCTAAATTTGCCGGAAGTTGTCTGAGTTTTCCAAAGCTAGGAATCTTTATGAATACGGGCCCTGGTGTGTAAAAGCAGCCCATGCAAGAGACTGAAAGAAACTTTTGTTGTGTTATGTTTTATTATATTGTTTTAATTTGTTATTGTTTTATTTTATTATTGTGTTTTATTCTGTTCATGACAATGCAAGCTCTCAGTGGCTATGTGTGGAGTGCTGTTGATATTTGACCTGCATCATCTCAGCTGCACATTCTCTCCAATCACAAATACTCTGTCAACACAGCATTACACTTGCCAGAAACCGTAAAGACTGCTGATACTGCGCTGTGAGTCATTTATGTAAGGTAAACACTGACTCACCTGTCACGATTATTCTTAGTTTCGCCCCCTTATGGACTCTTAGTTTGTATACCTTCAGTCACATGTCTCCTTTGTTCTCAGTTTCCTGCCACTTGTTTTTCTCCTAGGTTGCTTGTTGTGTTCTAGTTTGTTTCTATGGCTACTCATTAATATTTGAACTGTCTTGCTAAATTTTCATCCCTATTGAAGACACGATCACACTTGAGTTGATCACCTCCCAATTTGCATATAATTCCCTTCACCCATCCCTACCTGAATTCAGCCAAAAACGAAATGGTTTAATATGAACAATTATCGCACAGTATAATACATGTTTGGTATCATTTGAAATGTCTCAGTGTGACTGGTACAAAGCTCTCGTTCCCACAGAAGTAAATCAAAAAGGTAATAAGGTGTGAAGAGTTTTGAGATATCTTGTTTACTGCTTGGGGTGTGCCCCGTACATCAACTTCCGTCCCCAGTATGTCTGGGATGGTGATTAATGGCAGTTCCCAATGTGTGAACTCATGTTTACATTAGAAAAGAGGTTTTTGCCTTGGTCGGAGTATTTATGGAGATGCTGAGGAAGGCTCATGGCGATTTTTAGCTCATATGAGCCCATGATGTTGAGAGTGGCCAAGACTCTCGGCATAATGCATTTTATAATGTCAGGTTTGCATCTGTTCTCTTTATTCCAGAGCATTTGATGTTTTGTATTTATTATATTTGAACTGATTATGAAATTGTCATGATACATTTACATGACATAATAATTAAATAAAATCAAATTACATTTGATTTTATTCCGACTGACTGAAATTGTTTTCCCAAGTAGATTAAATGGATTCATATGTAAGTTTTGCGTCAGATTAGTGTCGACTAATATTTGGCGCTAATTCAAGTGTACATGGTTTTGCAAAGACGAGAAGGGAATTTCCTTTTAGTTGACCAACCTAAATCTGGGTCTGTCTTACCTCTGTTTTAATTTAATGTTACTTTAGATTGGCTAAGTAGCCTATGTGGGAAACCACGGCATGCCAATCCAAATCTATTACAAGACATATCAAGTGTGTTGACTTATATCTCTAGTAGTGGCCATACCTCTACTGAAGTAAACGTTAAATTCAAGTGTATGCAATTCCATGTGTGGTGACGTGATCATGAGACCCACATTAAACAAGGTGCGAGGACCTCTGAGTGACATAGCTTCCTAATATGAACTGGTAAAATATAAGTAAAGAGTTAAATAGAACAATCAAATGTATTGCTGAACTATTGACCAGTAACCAATTGGCAATCTAACCGAAATTCGAGGTTGTGATAAAATGGAGTAAGATAAAAGCTTAAATCGAATTAAATTCCTTTCCTTTCGACTGATCCAGACGGGCTTACATATATACTGTATATATGCCTGCGTCTTTAGCCTACACCACATTCAGCCAGAGTGTGACACCACCATTACTTGCTTATCGTATACAAATATTGTGTGTGTGTGTGTGTGTGTGTGTGTGTGTGTGTGTGTGTGTGTGTGTGTGTGTGTGTACATACACTTCAGTTAAAAATTTTGAGGTTATACTTTTTTATGTTTTTGAAAGTCTTATGCTCACCAAGGCTGCAGTTATTTGATCAAATATATTGTGAAATATTATTACAATATAAAATATCTGGGTAACACTTTAAAATAAAATTTCATTTGCTAACTATTTTAGTTAACATGCGCAAAGAATGAATAATACTTTTGTAAATTTCAACATTTATTAATACATTATCAAAATCAAAATTTGCATATGTTAACATTAGCTAATACACCGTCAACAAACAATGAACACAAATTAATAATTACTGTAACAAATGTATTGCTCTTTGTTCGTTAGTTAATAAGTGAGACCTTATTGTAAAGTGTTACCAATAACTGTTTTCCATTTACAACCAGCCTATAATGATAAAAATCCACATTTTTATCGTCATTTATTTATAATTCTCATAAATCAAAAGCAGTCTCTTTAAATGAGCTGGTTCAGATTCCAATATATGTGACGTGTTGTTCTCCATCCTTTGTCCTCCATTTTTCAATTACTCTCCTCACCTTATCTGAACTTCCGCTCTCAACCGCTTTATTCTCTTATATCTCCCACTTCCTTCATACATCTGTTGGCATCTGTGTGTGTGTTTATGATTGTGTAGGAGTAGTAGGGATGGGAAGCTCAGCTGTTCATTAAATGTGAGATTTTCTTACACTTTTCTCATTGCAGTTAGAGCCAGGGGGCAACTAAAGTGAACAGAACAATAGACGTAGCATCTCCACAAGGCCAGGCCTTATTGCAAACAAGGAACCCAATGGTTTTTCATATAGCTTTCCTTCATTTTTGACCACTATGAAGAACTTTGTCTGTTACCATGTTCATTCATCAGATTTTTTTTAAGTTCCTTTTGAGAGCATGCAGGTATTTTTAATGGTACGAATATGACCATTGCACAAGTGCATGCGGGGTCTTTTTCATTTTATTAATTTAAAGGTAGGGTATGGGATTTGCAAAACGGTCGCTAGATTTTGAAAATACACAACTCAAAAGGTCTTACCTTCTTTCCTCCAACGCTGGCCCTGACTCCACCCATTCGAAGAACATCAGATGCGTGAGATTGCACACTCTCTCTCTCTCTCACTCTCTCTCTCTCTCTCTCTCTCTCTCTCTCTCTCTCTCTCTCTCTCTCTCTCTCTCTCTCTCTGTGTACCGGGACTACTTGCACGTACTGTGACTGGGTCACAAGCTTTGAGTTTGCGCACAAAGGGGATGGGGGAGGGGGGTATGGTACGACGGTTTGATTGACGCATTTTCTGTCCAATGATTCTAGGTGGTCTTGAAAATGATTGTCTGGGGTTTTTCAAGTCCTGCCCGTTCCACAAATGATTAAATTGCTTAATTTCCATTTCAGTGCTTCTAACTCAGTGGCTGTAAGTTGGTTAGGAATAGGATTTCAAGTGAATTTTGAAAAAATGGTCAAAAAAGAAAATCACTTACCCCACCTTTAATAAAACGTGTATCAGAAAAAGATAATTCTAATGTAACTCCATTCTTGAATATTTTAATTCTATGCAATTCACCTGAATTTGTTGTTTTTAATTTTAAAAACATTTTGAGATGAAAAAACATCTAAGATTCTATATATATTGGGAAAGGGGTTGATTATTATTTCCTGTTGGTGTTTTTGACTTTACTTGTTCAATAATATTTCTTCCTATGTGACAATGTGTGCTATGGGCACAGTGAAAATGCACCTCCTGCAGGTAGCTTGTGGTATTGCATGGCAATAATGAACGCTACAGTAGCCATCATCACTGAAGACTCTAAATAACATCACTTTCGTCTTTTGGGGGTGTAAATGATTCTCAATGATGTCTGAAGGCTTTTGCCTTAAGATGTATGGAGATAAACTCCTAGAAACGTTGAACCAGACTGCCTGTCCATCTGTTTCACCTCAAAGGGATTATGCTTGTGCAAGTGTGTCGACATTAGCAGAGCTCCTTAACAGGCTGTTTTTCAGAATGCTTTGGCATTGACAATTGCCCTCTATTTTACATCTCTGAAAATGTGTGATTCTGTCCGTCTCTCTTGCTGAGAGTGATTGCTGTGGGGATCTCCAGTAACACTCCAATGCCTATAGGATATAAGGCAGATGCTGTGTTATACTGGTGTGTAAATATCATTATTCTTATGTAATGACTTCTACAACATAATGAAATCCTTTTCCTGCTGGCTTTTGTTTTTTGTTTCTCTTAACATTTTCCAACATTGCTTTGTCATAAACAGGACAAATTGTATAAAAGAATACATCAAGAATTCAGAAATCAGAATTTAAAAACATGCACTTCATAGATGATGTGTATTCAAGTGTATGCATGAAATGCATTGCAAATAGAGCTGGATAAAACATAGGGGCAGGGAATGCAGAGCTGAAGAACACTTTTCCAAGTCTGTGAACATAGATAGAGCTTTCTTCCGACTTCTTCAGGTCCAGGTTCTTTATGAGCAATAATACAACAATCATATTACTTTGACTTGGTTGATCAAACATAAAACTGTTTGAACAAATTCGTCCTGGATTGGCTTCAATAAAACCGCACTTTGACTCAATGATGACATTACTGATCTGTTTTTGACCAAGTAGCTCAGTCTACCCTTCAAACACCGATTCCTGTTCAAGGTGAGAAGAAAAGACTAGATCTGACAGCTACTGCACCAAGGGAGCAGCCAAAACTACAAGCCCTGACACCTGAGATTGATTGATTATGTCTGTCTTGGCTCAAACATGAGGCTGTAGTCACACAAACTGTGCACTTTGGTTGTCCCTGCTCTCTTCTCAGTATCCCTCTGCTTCTACCTCACACACTTACAGACACACGCCTAGTTTATTACATTAATGCCGGGCTTTTCACCTCCTGTCAGCGGCGGAATGACAGCAGCGAAGAGTGTGACAAGGTCGGAGCAGGGCTCACAGTCTAACCAGATTACACGGAAATTAGGCAAGCGTGCGCGTTTAAACGGATGCCTGGGAAATGTGCTTTCAGTTCAGTGGAGTGTGTGTTAAACCACAGGGTGATGAGAGTCTGCTCGTATTTTGAGCTTCAATACTGGACATGTTTTAAATGTTTATATTGTATTGCATAGTAAGATTGGTACCTAAGAACCAGTTCTTATTCAGAACCCATTCGATTTTCAAAAAGAATACCAGAACCATAACGGTTCTCGCACGTTGCGTTGTTCCATCACTGCAGACAAAACAGTATGTACTTTCAGCTTCATTGCATAAATAGTGCGGGGAGCTCTGTCAGAGTAAAACAGAAATGACAAACAGTGTAGTCTTACAAAACGAAATACTCTGAGGCGGTCCTTTTTGGTGAACAAAAAGCATGCAATCATTGTAGTTTGATTCAAGAATAAATTACTCTTATGAGGCTATTTTTTTTAGTGAATCAAAAACACACCCAAATATAACTATCTTAATGTGTTTGGTTTCTATAGACCATTTCACAAGATGTAAACAACACTGGTCCAGAAGCACTTCCTGTTTCAGTTTCTAACTGTTTTCTTTATTTCACATGTGAAGAAAACATCTTAAAGATGTTTGTTTAACTGTTTGATTCAGTTTTAAATGTTCTGTTGGTTGTATTTTATCCCAGCTTTTATGTAGTGTTAAAAAACTGAAACAGGAAGTGCTTCTGGACCGGTGTTGTTTACATCTTTTGAAATGGTCTATTAATATCGAAGGCCATTTGGTTGATACATTTTGTATCAAGATCCCTGCTCCATGTCTCTTGCCTAAGCGGTACTCGCCCTAAAAAATGTCAGACCTTTGCTTTAAAAAGATTTATTGTATAAAATATCGGAGACGGTTGTTTCTCCCACCATCTCCTCCTCAGATTAGTTGTCACCTAGGTTGCCAAATTGAGCATAGGCAACTGGAACAAGCTCAATTGACAATGGAAAGCGATGAGGCCATCAGATGATTTATATGCTTTGTAATATGCCTCTGGACATAGATGTTTAGATGGATACTGAGGCTTTTTAGGTCATGTAGAATCTGCAATCTCTGACCTAGTTTGTTTGCTGGCTTCTGTGGCTAAAATGCGCTGTTTTCTGCCAAATGGCAACCCGAGGTGTCGAAATATTGTTCGGTAAATTGGCAGCGGGGGCGGGATCCCACAGACCAAAACTAAAACAGACATTCCGGTACTGAACACACGTTTCAAAGTAGAATCACTGGCTGTAGCATTGTTTTTCGTATAAACAAGTATGTGAACTTAACATTTTCGTGTTAGTGATTTTTGTGCAATAGTACAGTCAAATAAATTACATACAGCGGAATTGTTTTGTTGTTAATGATTCCCCTCCCTACTGAATAGACCACTGTTTTTGATGGATTGTTCCTACTGGGTAATTGTAAAATGCAGTGCTTCTGTTGGCTTTCCGATGTCACTGATGTCCTCCTAGGGCTGGACAGAGAGGGGTCAGCGCCTCCCTGTGTCCCCTACATTCTGTCTGCTTGCTGACAGTGAGGGCACGGCCTATTTTGACCCCTGGCTCTCGCTCCCCTGAGGTGGCTAACTTCATTTCTGCACAATTGAGTTAAAGCCCAGATTATCCCTGCATATTCAGCAGCCCTCCCTGTTTCATCTTCCACCTACACTAAGCAAAAGTGAACACACACGCTATTTCATATACATATTCATGCTTACCAACCTTGAAACAATGCCGTATACTCTGTTTTTTTTTTATGTAGTAAATATTTGGGACAGAGCTTACATCTATACTGCGTATTTGACATGTCAGCTGCCATATTTTCAAATTCTTCATCTGTTTTTAATAAATCAGCTTTACCAGAGTTGTGCAATGCACCATAAATCACTTTTTGTCTTGATGCAGGCAATTTTACTGGATCTCTCCCATCTTTCGCCCTCCGTTGCTATTGTGTGTGTGTGTGTGTGCGCAGAGAGCGCAATGCCTCGTCTTGCCTTGACTCTTATGAAAGCTTTATTGGATTCCACCATCCCCGAAGGGAAAACGCTTTAAATGTCTTTGCAATTATACCTCTAATAACAGCGTTGTGCACTTGGGCCAAGCCAACGATAAGGAACTGCAAGTTAGTCAGTCAATAGAGGGGCTATTAATCTCTGTCACCTGCCTGTCAAGATGAGTCGGCAACAACAGAGGTGTCTCTTGACCTATGTATGCGTCCCGGCACCGTTGAGGAACTCAGTCAGAGCATCAGTCTTTATCAGAGAGGGTGGCGTATATATGTCTACGAACCGAAGGAAAGAATTTTACATGCTCTTGTGGGACTTGCTTTAGGCTGAAGCCTTCAGACAGTGAGATGAGGAGAGATGGTCGTGAATGCAGATGATTATTAGTTGCCACCGTTTGTAATTTTCTTTGGCCTCATACGCTCACCGGCGTGACATCTTTTCTCAACATCGCTCCCATATTGTTAAAATGTGCCCTGAAACAGTTCTATATAATATGCAAATTAGGATGGATATCCATTTTCTACAACAAGTCCGTAGCTTTTTTGGGGTTAAAAAATATCCAAAATATAAATTTAAGAAAGTACATAACCATCCAGTGTTCAAACTATCTGCTTGCCTTAGCTCGATTCAAAGCGGTAAGCTTGTAATGATGTTTTTAATCCCAGTGGTACTGGTGGATTTCAATGAGAGATTCAAGCATGTCTTTGTGTCAATGGAATACGATTTCGATACATCTAAATATGTTTAGTGAAAGGTAAAACTTCCTAAATCTCAGTGTAAACAATGCATGACAGATCACTTCCGGCGTAACGTTGGACATGGTTCAGTTCGGTTCAGTTGGACATCTGATTCAGATCAGTTCGACATAGCTGTTAACAAGAGGTAAAAACTATATAAATACTGTTTGTTTTCTCACACAAACCGTCTTGTTTCGTGTCTTAGGCCATCAATGTGTACTTACATTCACGAGTCATTAAATCATGTTTAATTTTGACTTCTCTGTGCATGCTCTTTGAGGTGAACCCCCTAAACCTGCATTATATGACTGATGGACAACAACGGTTTGACCGAAAAATGTCAAAATTGAAAATACTGTGGAAACAAAGACACGTACATCTTGGATGCCCTTGAGGTAAGCTAAAACATATCAAAAATTAATTTCAAAGTGAACTTTCCCTTTAAATCATGTTTAATTTGGACTTCCCTGTGCATGCTCTTAAAGGAAGACCCGATTGACCTCCATTATATGTCTGACAGACAAGAAAGGTTCGACTTAAAAATATCAAAACCTACAGTTTGGATGCCCTTGAGGTAAGCTAATACATATCAAAAATTCATTTCAAAGTGAACTATCCCTTTAATAGGGAGTGGCCAGGGTTTCCATAGACTGGCTTTGGTTGTTGAATAAGAGTACATTTGTGAGTCAACTCAAACTTTAGCATCCATCTTTTCACATGCAATAGAAAGTCACTCTGTGAGCATCTCACAACAGTTTATAGATAACCATGACAGAATATCCTAATTGAAGATAGTTAACTTGACTCAGTGGAAGCCCTCCTATGACGTCTGTGTTTGTAGAAAACAGTTTTGAACCCTTCACACGTCCATCATATTTGGACTGACAGTCTGAACAAAGCTTGAGTGACACCAAAGAACTAATTCTCACAGTCTTATAATTGAACGCAGTGTAGCAAGTTTAAATATCTATGCTATTTCTTTGTTTCTTTCTTTCTCTTCCTCCCTTGTTCCATCTTCTTCTGTTCGTTCCTCTGATGGGATCCTACTTTCTTGTTGCCATTTCTCATTCCTGGATCAAGCAATCATCATGACCAACCTCTGTTCTTTCCCCTCTCCCATCTTTCTGTGACCTTCCTCGTCTTCTCTCACTGTTTGATGAAGGAAAAGAGATTTGAAATTGCCCCCTCCTGCCACTGTTCTCATAAATGTCCGGGTCACACAGGCTCCGAAAGACACTTCCTGAGCCGGATAGAAGAAAGAACTAAAGGAAAACAAGATGGAAGCAATTGAAAAGGGAGAGGGGGGAAAGGCATGATGTAGATGATTGCTGCTGCAGTTTACATAATGAAATATGGGACCTGGAAGGTCTCTATATATGAAAATCCTTTTGAGATATTTGTTGTGATCTTTACGATTTTATAAAGGTCACCTGAGCACGCTGAAAGGGAGTTTGCTGTGTTAGTGCTGATCATAATGCCATGGCACATGGTGACCTCTGAAAACAAATAGACTGTTGAAATGTAAGATACAGGATGAAAGTGAGAGAGATACACAGAGAAGTGAAAAATTCAGCAGGTACACCGAAGAGGAAGCACTGCAAGGTATAACACAGCGTTCCATCCAAGATATTCCACCTTTCTCCATTCATTTTTAATGTGCCATATATCTCTGCTACACTGGAACATGACATCTACCCTGAAGTGTGGGAGACTTTCATCAGGGATTCTGTGTGTGTGTCTGTCTTGGTAATAGAAATGGATATAGAGGTCTGTGAGTGGGAATACCTTCTGAATGCGTATTTATGTCAGTGATGCTAAAGATTTGCGTGTGCGTATCGAATGAAAGATTAAGACCCAAATCATAATGCTTTAAGACACTTGGATGTAAGATGCACACACTCCTTCTCGCACTCACATTTACACACCCCTTCCATCATCTGTGCTGTAAAAGTTAAATGCCTTGGGCCGTCCCCGCTCGACTCTAAACGCTGTTGAACGCCATTGTTTGACTGCCGCTGTAAAAACAGAGTGCCCCGTAAATCTGCGATCCTCATGCGTTTGCTCCCCTTCCACTTCATAAATATCCTTAGCATATTAATTTATTCCTCTATATTCCATATCAATGTGAGCTTTCTTTCTTTTTTCTTTCTATTCTCCTTTTTCTGTGATTATTATTTTTGTATACCTATACCTGTATTCCTATACTTAATCTCATTTATTTATTTTTTTGTTTAGTTTATTTTGCTGCAAGTGCTTTATCACATTTGGGAATGCAAGCTTGAAGAAATGTGAATTTATGTAAATATATGGCTAAAAAATAAATATTCGCCTTCTCTCAAAGTATAAAGAACAGCAGTGACTCGTTATAATATTTTCCCTTTGTTATGAATCAGCAGAATAATTAAGAATGATTTGTGGACTGAGCAAAACTTGTTTTTCTAGGAGTTAAATAAGTTGTAACACTTATTGAAATTCAGCGGTCTGGCTGATTAGACTCCTGTGTAATTTTGTGGTTTTTAATCATACCACAGGTAGTTGCCAGCACTTATTTGCACCATTGCCACTTTGAAAATTAGTCCACTTCTGTTTTTCTGCATATGAGTGTGTATCGAGAAAATATGCATTTAAATATGTTTTTAGGATCATTGTTGAACTTTACACACACACATGCATACACATTGTTTTGGAAAACATTAAAAACTAAAAAAAAGAAATATTAATATGAAAATACTTGACAGTGAAATGAGCGCCATTGCCACCCTGAAGGACCTTCTGTCACGTTACATTGCTGACAGTGATGATGCAGACTGCAGTACACAACCCAGCAGGGGTCAGAGGTCATGCGAGCGGGGTGACTGCAGATTGTATGCCCTGACACAGTGACTGACAGATGGATATGTCTCTGCAGCACAGGTCAGGATGCACAAGGTGGCATTACAGTGGGTCAACTGATGCAGCACTTGGCTGACACAGCATGTATGATTTTACTTACTCTGTCCAACCCTCTGCTGAAGAACATAAGCTGTGTTCCCTTCACAGGGTTCTGAGCAGGGGATATCTGTCGAAGTTTACAACAAAATCAATTCAACTGGAATGCTATGCGACGTCATTAAACAGACAACTGACTCTGTTGAGGTATGTGGTATACTTGTGATCATACATTTCATATAAATGACCATATGTACACTCAACTAAAGGATTATTAGGAACACCATACTAATACTGTGTTTGACCCCCTTTCGCCTTCAAAACTGCCTTAGTTTTACGTGGCATTGATTCACAAGGAGCAGAAAGCATTCTTTAGAAATGTTGGCTCATATTGATAGCATAGCATCTTCCATTTGATTGAGATTTATGGGATGCACATCCAGGGCACGAAGCTCCCATTCCACCACATCCCAAAGATGCTCTATTGGGTTGAGATCTGGTGACTGTGGGGGCCATTTTAGTACAGTGAACTCATTGTCACGTTCAAGAAACTAATTTGAAATGATTCGAGCTTTGTGACATGGTGCATTATCCTGCTGGAAGTAGCCATCAGAGGATGGGTACATGGTGGCCATAAAGGGATGGACATGGTCACAAACAATGCTCAAGTAGGCCGTGGCATTTAAACAATGCCCAATTGGCACTAAGGGGCCTAAAGTGTGCAAAGAAAACATCCCCCACACCATTACACCACCACCACCAGCCTGCACCTTTTTCCTATTTGTAGTGGAGATGAGTGGTACCCAGTGGGGTCTTCTGCTGTTTTAGACCATCCGCCTCAAGGTTGTGCGTGTTGTTGCTTCACAAATGCTTTGCTGCATACCTCGGTTGTAACGAGTGGTTATTTCAGTCAAGGTTGCTCTTCTATCAGCTTGAATCAGTCGGCCCATTCTCCTCTGACCTCTAGCATCAACAAGGCATTTTCACCCACAAGACTGCCGCATAATGGATGTTTTTCCCTTTTCACACCATTCTTTGTAAACCCTAGAAATGGTTGTGCGTGAAAATTCCAGTAACTGAGCAGATTGTGAAATATTTAGCCCGGCCCATCTGGCACCAACAACCATACCACGCTCAAAAATGCTTATATTACCTTTCTTTCCCATTCTGACATTCAGTTCGGAGTTCAGGAGATTGTCTTGACCAGGACCACACCCCTAAATGGATTGAAGCAACTGCCATGTGATTGGTTGATTAGATAATTGCATTAATGAGAAATTGAACAGGTGTTCCCCAGTAATCCTTTAGCTGAGTGTATGCAAAAAATTATATAATCAGTTGTACTCCGTTTTTAAGCCTAACCCTCACCCTAACTGATTAAGACAATTTAAGACGTGAGAAAAAAACTGAGGCCATTTGTCACCAACAGTACATCTCTCATAGACTCTCGTTCCCTGAGGAGCGTTCAATCCACTTATGCATTTAATTCTATACTTTGAGTCAGCTGGGACACAAGCGGACAGAGGAATGCCCGACAAATCAATCTTTTCATTATTCATCAGTTTGACGGTGCTTTTAACTCTATCTACATATTCACAGGGAATTGTGGGAGATGATGTCCTCTGGGGCTCGGATGTTGTCCCGCATCTGCTTTGCTCTGCTTTGCTCTTGAGAAGTCATTGAGCGAGTCGGAGAGGAGTCCAGGCAGATGAAATCTTCTTTGCGTTGTCTTAAACTGCTCAGCTCCACAGCATTAAGCATCCTTTCTGTCTAATGAGCGTCTGCACAGCGAGGAGAAGCGTGTCGACTCTCCGCTCGCCTGTCATTAACGTGCAGTCAGACGGGACACAGGACGGGCTGAAATGGAGAAATAATAGGCAATTTAGCAATGCGTGGAGAGACGAGGGGGATGAGAGGGAGGGCAGGGTCATCCCTTGCTCTGTTTTTTGGGGATCCTTTCCTGTCATCCCTGCAGAGCCGTGGACGGGTAATGAGGAGTCGCCTGCTGCATAAATAGCCTTAAAATAGAAAGAAGGAATAAATAACTTTAATAGAACAGAATCGGAGATGGAAGGAAATGGATGAAGTAGGCGGCTGTCCAGCTCACCGCAAGCCCTGTCCCTTTTTCCGGCCTTTTTCCTTTTCTCCTTACTCATCCATAGAACCACTGGACAAGGCACTGACTGAACAGTCAAAAATGAGTGAAAAAAGTGTCGCTGTCATTGGTTGGGTTACACCAACTGAGGTGTTTCTTGACTTGCCATGTAAAGTTCACAATAGGGGCGCAGTAACTAGTTAGTCTCTTAATTTGGTTTTACTTTTTGTTCTTAAATTTGACATGAAACGGAAGTTGCAGTTGTCTTTTCTTCTCTATTGTGATGCAAGCAAAACGGCTTATCATACAGGAAAACATGTAGGGCAGGACTTGATTTTGTCCAATGAGAATTGATTTGATCGTTGACAGGTTGTCCCGCCCTCATGTCAGTAATCATATCATCAGAGAAGCGATGTCACAGCAAAAGCACATTAATTTCTTGTTTCTTCCAGAACATTTGATATTTTGTCTTGATTATCTTTGAACTGATGATAAATTTACCTGACATAATAAATTGTTACATGATCAAGCGCGAGTTTACAACTCGAGAGGGTTTTCATGATGCGTCATCAATCTGGAAGTCGGCCATTTTGGAGGCACTGAACATAAACAATGCCGAACGGAAAACTGAACGGACTCGCAAATTTGGCTGATTATTTCTGCTGAAAAATTGTTTGAGTTTTGGTCTGTACTAATCGTTGCATCAGGAAAAAAACATTTTGAGTTCTTTAGACTGCCAAAGGTTAAAGAGAAGAGTGCAAAAAAACTGATGAAGGAAGGCGATGTTGTCTTATTTAAATTTTACAAAATGGAAATATGTAGCTGCCGTGCTGGACTATACAATACTGGGTATTGAGCTGCAGAACTGTAGGAGGCTGTTATGTACAGCTTTTTTCCATGCTCTTGTCTGCGCCGGTTTCAAAATATGTTTTAGAAATAATAATTTTCTGCTCGTCCGGCACTTTGCAACAACACAGCATTGTTTCGGCAATGACCTGTAGCATGTTTCCTCTAACAACCTCTGACATTTACATTTTGCATGGTGTGAGAGTCACATACCACCCGAAATTTGATCGTTCAGACTAAGGCTGCTGTCCTGATGATGGTGCAGTGGATAAGACACATACCTTTGGTGTGAGAGTCCCGGGTTCAAATCCAATGCGACTGCGAGACACCAATGTGTCCCTGAGCAAGATAGTATATATAGTATATATTTTTCCCAACTATGGAAGTCAATGAGACCAGAAACTGTCTGGTTACTGATATTCTTCTAAATATCAGAAAATCGGTTGAATGGATTCGAAAATGGTAAAACCCAACTGTTTAATTCTCAGGGAGTTGTAAAATGAGCCTATTTCCAAAAAAAGTGGAGTATCCCTTCAACCCCTAGTTGCTCTAGAGGCATGCGACCTCTGACCTATTTAGCAATTGTAAGTCACTTTGGATAAAAGCTTTAGCTAAATGAATAAATGTAAAATGTAAATGATATTTGAATTGGATTTCAAACCACATGAATGTAGCTTGAAACTAATTTCATGTGCTTTTTTGGACTAACAATCTGAACATAGCCTATGTCGGGATAAGAAATAGAAGGAAGAATTGTAGCACAGGCTAGAGAAGCTAGTCACGATAAGACGGTGGCAATTTGAAACAGTCTAAACTTCAAATAATTTTCAGAGATAGCAGTTTTGTTTTAGCTCTCCTCACCTGTAGCTTAGTCTAAACCGTTACTTCATGAGAGCGTAAGACAATTAGTTCCTTGTGTTTGTGTGTGCGATAATAAATCAACAGGCTAAGGTGCACAGCTGTGAGAGAAGGATAACTGGGTTTTATTTCCAACTTGGTGACTCTTATGTGTGGCAGTGGCAGAGAGAGGAAGAGGAAATCGGTGTAATTATTCTCTGCATGCAAGGGAGCCAGCTGGGGACTCCTTCAACAACATAGGCTAATTTATATCTGCATGGCACTTTCCCGGTTTCTGACAGAGCCCCTCTCTGCTCTCCAGGCTCTCCTGTCCGTACTTCTGGGAGTCCTGGTGCAGCTAGGTTATAAAATCCCTCCAATCTCTCGCTATTCTGCGGCACTGCACTGTGAAGGAGCGAGTCATTATGGGAACGGGCGGATGGCACAGATTGAGTGAGTCACTCTTGGTTCAAATGAACTGTTGCCTCATGAGACTGAACTTTAATCTTTTTTTTTAATACTTCAGTAATCATTCCCTCATTCAGCTGTTCATTTCATGAAGACAAAAATAAAGGTTAAAAATAAAAAGGTCTCAAAAGTTATTATTTGTAGCAATGCCATAGAAAAACTATTTAAGTGAGCAGCAATGAAAAGAGCCATTTTTTTCTTAGTGTAAAAAAGAATTTAATGATCTAAACAACATTTAAAAAAAAAATGTAAAATTTAACAAAAAAAATAATAATTTACAAAAAAAAATTAAAAAATTGATTTTGTCCCTCAGAAAATGACTGGGTCATAATATCATTTTGATTTGCTATTGGTCGATCTCCTGTGAGTGACGCATCATCAGAGAACAGATGCCATTGCAAGAGGGAGGGGAAGTTATTTTAATTAAAGGTTACAACGGCGCATTATTTATTTATTTTAAATAATGATGTTCACAGATAGACCATTTATAATAAATGCTGCAATATTCCACAATAATAATAATAAAAAAGAATGGCCAATTTTGATTTCATGGTAACAAATAAATAAAAATATACAATCTATCTGACCTTACTGCAAATTTACTGCAAAAATATTGCTCTTTTAATTCAGCCATTGATCCAATCTATTGCACAAAAGTTTCTTTATAGTGAAAAAATTAAATCGGACGCCGAGGTTACACTATTTCTTCTGGACAGGTGAATAGCTTCTTGTGCTGACTTTTTTTGTATGTGAACTGTGTGTGAAAATATAAATCTTTAAAAAATATGAGTGAAGCTCGACTAAACTTGGATAGCTCTAGCGAATATCAGATTATAGGGATTTAGTGTGTGAGTTGCATTTTTTGTGTGTGTGAGTCTACTTTGATGTGTAGCCATAACAATGTACTATTAGCACACTATTAGGACTAACTTTAGCTGAATAATAATAATAAGCTGTTATAATATTATTCCAGATAGCTGTTGTACCCATGAGTTTTCCCCATAACGTTAGATCTGTATTTGGTATGTTTTATCATACTGCTGCTTTCAGTGAAGCACCAGAAAAACTGTATGATATGACATGGCTCGACTGCAGATTTTATATACATCATTATACTTTGTAATCCAAAGCAGTCAAGTTCACATTTTACAGTTCACAGAATGAGCCATCATTGAGGTAGACCGTCAATCTGAATATAGTGTTTTTGTCGCTTTAAGAAATGCGTGCGTATGATCGTTTTTTTCATGATGAACGAAACGGGAGGGAGGGGCGAGCTAACTTGGTTTGTTTGGGATCTTGCTTCAAACACAAACAGAAGTGACGTCACCCACAATCGCTGATACAAACTTTAATGCCTTTTGACAAATAATTATATTGTAACTAGCTGCTAGTTGTAAACTGTTATTATATTCTACGTTCAAAATGGCAATGGAGTACGGTTTTGAACATGCTGAGAATATTGTTTGTGGATTCTGAGCATTGTTTCATATTTTTCCTTCCATGTGTACAGCAGCTGTTGATTTGATCTTCTCTTTCAGCAGCTAATTAGTGTCTTTTGGTTCCTGTGAGAAAAGGTCACTTTCGTGCTCTGCACAGATGCATTAACAAGCCAAGTATTAATACACTCACCTCCATGTACAGGTCAGACTAGAGCAGACAGCTCCTTCAGTTTAAAACAGCCTTTTCCCTCCGGCCTCTCCCCCAATTTAACTCTCAATTAAACCGTCTTTACGCTTTTGATGTTACAAAATGGTTGACGCGTGAGTGTGTGTGTGTGTGTGTGTTTTTTCTGCAAGTATGTATAACAGATAGCTGATTTGTACATTTGTGTCTTTCAGACCCTGTTTACACCTGCATCTGTAACCGATTTTTTTGTTAACAGGGAGGCAGGGTTCAGTTTGAGCAAAAGCTTGGAGTGAGATCACACGCGGTTAGGGGAGGAGTCATAATGAAGCCCCGCCCCACCCATCCCCGCCCCCAATTTTACCCATTGTTCATAATTAACCAGAACAAATTAAAATTATAACAATTAGTAAATCTGATAAATGACAGACACAAATAGTCTTTAATGCAGTATTACTAATATAGCTAACCAAAAATATAACAAATTGCTCCAAACAGTTTCAAACAAATCTTTAAAAATTGCATTTTGATTTTTGAATCAACTCCATCAATAATAATGTACGATGGGCTACATATTAAATGTTCTAGCCCAAAAATGTTAGACGAGCTTCTTCCAACTTACCTTCTTCTCCATCACGACACATGTGTTCGCGCGATGTTGTTGGTTACCTAGTAACGAACGTACGGTGGCCGAGTTCCGTCCATTTCCGTGTGTTCGCGCTACTGAATGACATGTCATGTATAGATCAGTGGTGCACGCAGTGCGCATATATGTTGCCTAGTAACGAACGCAATCTGGCGGAGATACGCGCTGGCGGCAGGAAACTTCACTTTGTTTGCCTGCGCCTCGTATACAACGTTAGAAAGCTTTCAGCCAGGACAACTTGGTTGGCATTGCCCTTTCAGCGTGAGAAATAGACAGTGTGGCATGTGAGCGTGTGAACCGGTCGAAATGCGTGTGTCTCACGGCCAATGCGTGAGACTTGAGAACCCTGAGGGAGGTCTCTGATTTCACAACTAAATATATCACTCATTTAGTCACTGGGATACTGCATTCTGTCAAAACACACACACGCACACACCAATGTGTGTCTTTTAATTCAGAAAGTCTTTTAATTCAGTCTCCTTCAGATCTCATCAGAAATCACTTTTTTGCCTATACTCTCGACAGCTCAATTTCAATCCTGAGCAACAGATGAACTGCTTAACAAGGCCTGTGACTGTCCAGAACACACATTCACAGTTCACATAACATTCACGTTATCTCCTCTGTTCGTTCAGTTCATGCAAGCGCTCACAATTATGCAAAGGCAAGGGCTGTGCTATGGTGGTTGTTTTTCTACTGCTCTCGCTCATGCTGTTTTCGTCTTCCCAGCAGTATTGATTTGTCTTTGGTTTGTCTGTAGCAAGTACCTATTCTTGTCTCAGAGACACTTAGGTGAACATCCCTTTAATTGCTTGCCATCTATTCTGAAATAAACACTGCCCCGGGGTCCTGTCGCCTTTGCATGGTGAGATTTAGTATGAAGAAAGGATGCAAGCTAGATGTTTTTGAGGAATTAGCAGGGGAAGTATTTCCACTGTTAAACTGAATGTAATTTTCCATAAAACATACATGGAATGTTTAGATATGCATTGGTTACTTAATCACTATAGTCCTCCAACTCTATATGTGCATGAGTTCATTTTCTGCGACTGTAGTGGTGGTGGTGACCTCACACAAGGTTTAACTTAGGTTCTTTATAGAATGCCAGAAAGGTTCTTTATAAAGAGAAATGTCTTCAATGTTTGCATACTTTAATGTTTAATGAGTTATTTCAAATGTTTCTTTTGATAAAGTGTGTGTAGGAGCTGTTTCATTCATAAAATGTACCCAAAATAATTAATCAAAATCCAGCAAATTAAAACATTTCTACAATGACGTTTTGAACCCTTGATAGGTTCTGTATATGTGACGTGCCTGACAGAACGCTTTAAGGTTCTACATAGAAGCCTTTCTTCTAAGAGTGTATCAGCGAATAATTTATTTAACCGATTTGTTTAAAACATTCATTAATGAACAAACTAAGAAACTTGCTGTTGAAGCAAGTCTTTAAATCATTGACTAAACTGATTTGTTCAAAATGCTCGGAGATGCGCAGCGGTTAATTCTGCTTTGGCTTTGAGTGGACCTATTTTTGATGGTCAAACTGTGTTATATTAATCACAAATGAAATGGATATATATATTTAAAAGGAAATATTTTTTTAATTGCACATGTTGTCACTCTCCAAAAATTGAATAGGCCTATACCCGGTGTAATGTGTTTTCTTCATGTGGAAAATGATTATTGAATATTTCCTTGTGTGTTTCCTCACGTGGAAAGAGATTTTCAGGCATTACTGTTATTGTTTCATTCTCACCAGCGCCAGGATCTTTACACCTTTTGTGAGAGTTTTGGATGGAGTGAATCATGTGGAATGACAGCAGGGGCGAAGTAAATCCGAACCATTTGAGCTGTAGCGAGGAAAATCTTTAAAACAAACATGGTAACTGCTAAAAGAGGGATTGAATGAGGATGATGGAGAAGAGCTATGAGGTATAGAGAGTTGGGGAGTGGATCAAAAGAAAGACATGGAAGAGAAATGAAATGGAATGAAAAGATCTGCTCTGAGGGAAACAAAGAGAACAGTCGGACACATATTTTAGAGAGTTTGATCCTGTTTGGTGTTTCAATAATATGTTTAATATTTTAAAGTTGTATTCTAGACATCTTGTTTCTCTACAAGCACATTGAAAAACTTAATTGGAAAAGACTGTATAATTTGCCATCCCTGCATCCCACGGCCTCCTCCACCCGATGCAGGTGCAACTCGATCATATTTCTGTCATCTGAATCTATCTAATTGATTTCTGAAGAAGGCCTTGGTGTATGTGTTATTACTTAAGTTGTGGTATGCACTCACACACACACACATACATTAATAGAGCTACTTTGGATATCCTTGATATATCAATCTCTTGGGGGCATGAGAATATGCATAATATTATAGCAATGCCGCCTTCCCCCAAAACTCCCTGGCTGGATGTGGGTAACATAATTAATGTAGGAGCTGATGGAACAGATAAATGAAGTGGTTAATCTCTGTCAGATTATTGCTGTACCCCCCACATAGTCTGCCACCTCCTCAAAACTATACACACGTATGCATAAATGCTGAATGTACTAATTTTACGCACATACAAACAGTGCTGATGTGTTACAATAAGTTATGTAGAGGCATTATTGTTTTTTGTTTTTTATCCAGACTGATCTTATGAAATGGCGTGTGTATGACACAGCAATTCGTATTTCCATTTTTGGCGTGCCATCAACACGCATAATCACTTTTCAGCGTGTTTATGAACGCTGTTGACTTAAAGTTACATTACTGTATATGTATATACAACATGACATCATGACTTTTGCGTAAACATACACGCCACTTTCAAGTTTCAATTTTTGAGCTATCCGCGTGTATCCGTGTATGTCTACGCCATTAAATGTCCGAGTGATTCTGCGTTTAAATGTCCGAGTGAAACGATAACCCCAGTGACGGGTAGGTTTAGGGAGGGGGTTGGGTTAGGTCATATATTTATACAGTAATGTAACTTTAAGTCAACAGCGTTCATAAACACGCTGAAAAGTGATTTGAATAGCACGGCAAAAATGGAAATACGAATTGGCGTGTCATACATACGCCATTTCATGAGATCAGTCTGAACTATATGATGTTCCCCTTCCATCCTAGGAAAAAAATATCGCTCCCCATATGTAGATCTATTTTGCTTCGTTTCGCTCGGACATTTAACGGCATGTACACACACACGCGGAATCACTCAGACATTTAACGGCGTAGTCATATACGCATACGCGCAGATAGCTCAAAATGCGTATTGATAACACGCTACTTGACTTGAAAGTGGCGTGTATGTTTACGCAAAAGTCATGATGTCATGTTGCGAAGACATACAAGCGGAATGCGGATAGCTCAAAATGCGTATAGATAACATGCCACTTGACTTGAAAGTGGCGTGTATGTTTACGCAAAAGTAACGATGTCATGTTGCATTATCAGAACCAGTGTTGGGTAAGTTAATTAATTAAACTTAAAATTAAAGTAATTAATTACTAGTTACTAATTACCTCTTCAACAGTGTAATTAGATTACTGTACTAATTACTCTCTCTAAAAAGTATTTAATTACTTTTAATTACTAATTACTTTCAAAATCCCATATCAATCTCAACCAGCTGAATAATACAATGATAGACATGAATCTGTTCTAATTCTTTCAAATAAACACTATAAAATTGCATGAATTGTCCTTAAACTGACCACGGAGGAGAAAGTTACATTATAAAAACATACTTTTTAGCATCAGACAATATATTTTGATGTTAAACCCACTATTGTTTTATGTCTGATCTCATGACATTTCACACTTTTTTCATACATATTTACAATAATTCATACGAATTTGTACGAGTGCGGTCGTAATATTTAGACACCTCATAAAATGCATACGAGATCGGATTGATCTATACACAGTATTTACCTCATTTACATCAGAAGTAACTGTAATTAAATTACAGATAAATGAAGAGTAATCCCTTACTTTACATTTTCAAGGGAAAAGTAATTAAATTACAGTAACTAATTACTAAGTAATTAGTTACACCCAACACTGATCAGAACCACGTAACCAGGAAGCAGTGTTATGTTTAACTAAACCATAAACAAACTGTTGCCAATGGGACTTTTTTCAAAGGAATAAAATAAAAATATTTGTATTACAACACAGGAAATGTATACTATAAAAAGGTATTAAGAAAAATAGCATTTTGAATTTAAAAAAAAAAAATGTTTGAAGTCACTGTATAGGTGCCTTTTATAAGCTTTGGGTGACAGCTCTCTCACCACATGTAATCAGCAGTACCTTACCATCGCATAAAATGCTAAAACTTGTTTCTCCATTTTAAATTCCCCAGGGCACCATAAACCCAGAGCCTCATATTATTGCAAGCTTCCATTAACTGTTAATAGTCAGTCAATAATCAGTCAGTTAAGTTAACTGCGCGTGGATGTGGAAGCATATTTGTTTTCATAGATTATTAATTTCCATCAGTGCAGAAGTGCACACCTGTGTGCCATAAATATCCTCTCTCTCACACACATTGGTCCAGGTAAGAATGATCTGTGCACCCCTGTTTATCCCTCAGCTCTCAAAGCTGAGAAAGAGGTCTATTTTTGTTGATTGCTGGGGAAAAAAGCTGACTTTGTCTGTCCAATCAAAGCCCTCCACGCTTTCTGCCCGCCATGTTGAGGAGTTAAATGTCATGAATTCTTAATGCTTAATGAGCCCATCAACCCTTGAGTAAAATTCCTCTGCTAATTGGCTCCAGTGGCTGCTCTCCCATGCTGAGCTAGACTCTGAGAAGAGGAGGAAATAGCAGAGAAAGAAAAACGGGCAAGAGGCTCTGTTTTTGGAAAGGGGTCTGAGATCTGAGATGAGTGGGTCGGACGGGTCGAGTGGTCTGGAACGGTCTTCATGACACAAATACACGTGCACAATTCACTACCACTCTATTGCTCTTGTCAGAGTATGTATGACACTTAAAGATGGGGTAGGCAATGTTTTTCATAAACACTTTTTATTGTACTGGTGAAACTCTTCAAATCACTGAAGCTGTCCCTCGTGGCGCTTGACAGCCTCTGCTCTGGCTCTGCTCGTTCATGTGTTTTGGAGTAGGTGTGGGCCACGTGGCTAACAAGGGACATGGTGGGATCTTAGGATTTCAAATATAGCTTGCTATTGCTAGCCTCTGAGATTTCTCCTGTAATGCCTGATGAGTTTGGAAAACACCTAACAAGAGATCAGAGACCATTCCTCCATACAGAATCTCTCCAGATCCTTCTGATTCCCAGATCCATGTGGGTGCTTCTCCTCTTCAATTCAGCCCATTCATTTTCTTTAGGGTTCAGGTCAGGGACTGGGATGACAGAAGCTTCATGTTTGCTTTGGATCGTTGTCCTGATGGAATATCCAACCACGGCCCATTATACGATTTCTAGCAGAGGCAGTCAGTTTTTGATTTTTTTTTTTATCTGTTTGTATTTGCTAGACAAGATGTCTAGGACTTCCAGAAAAAAAGGCCCACAAATTTAATGATCCAGCAGTATATTTAACTGTGGACATGTTTGCACCAAACCTATCTGGTGGGTTTGCTGCCAAAAAAAAGACTTTTTTTTAGTTTCATCTGAGCATAATCCGGTCCCTTTTGAAGTTTCAGTCGTGTTTGACATCTGAATTTACTGGAGTTTGTTTTTGGATGAGCAAGGAGGCATTTTCTTGAAACCCTTCCCAACAACATGTCATAGGGGTTGTCAATGCTTAAGCTATTTTTATGAAGCCAATTTCTGTTATGTGAAGCTCTGCAATCTTTTGCTGCATATCAGAACTAAATTGTTTTGGTTTTATGATGGACGATTAAGGGAACTTGGCCTTTGAATTTCCTCATTTATATTCCTGTGAAACAAGAGGTCATAGTTAGACAATTTCATGTAGTCACCCTGGTGTGCTAAAACAAATTTACACTCTAAAAAAATGCTGGGTTGTTTTAATCCAACTTTGGGTCAAATATGGACAAACCCAGCCCACTGGGTAAATTTGGCCAGGATCCCGGGGTTACACCCCTACTCTTTCAAATAACTTCTGTGACACATTTATCCTTGAAGCTTGCATGTTGTTTTATTTTGTACAGGTTTGCACGGTCAATAAATATCTTTCCCCCATTCTTCCATATGAACACACACAACATGTGTTTTTAACCCCACTTAACAAATGACACTCCAATTATCATTTGGTCACATGACTTTCCCATTACATGGCTCCTACAGGTTTGGAACAATGTGAGGGTGTAAATGACGAGAGTAAATGATGAATGGACTTGACAATACTATAGAAAGATGAACATGCTTGATTATACGCTAGATCTAGTTAATCTGCAACACTATTTTAACAGTAAGCAATCGCTATTTAACTGTTTAACACAAAACATGTCATGTGAAGTGGTATGATTTCCATAAATGAACATGATTTATTACCGCTTGGTTATTCTTTTTCTTTTACGGTCCTCCTGCAGTTCACAGAGACGTGTCACTCTGGCACAGTGTCAGTTTTTTTTTTAAAAAGGCATCGACAATAAGCAAAGGGACATGATAGTGTTAACATATCAAACGGCGAAAATAAGTGGATAAATGTGAAATACAATGAGCGAGTGGGAGTTTAGAGAAGAGGGATGGAGTGAAAAAAATAAAAAGGTGAGAGTGGGGTGACGTGTTGAAATGGGTAACATGAGGACTTTTACTTCTCATTCCGGCTACTCCCCTGCACGCTCATTGACAAGTGCGCACCTTCGTCGCCTCCCCTGCCGTCCGTGGCCAGCTTCCTCTAACCACTGCAATTGGCATAAGCGGCGAGCAGGCACACACCGTCCTCCCCTCCCCTCCCTCACATGCGAGCGCTGTGCCATTCCCAGCAACACTACCAATTACCTTCCAGCCCAGCTGCCAGGTCTAAATCTGTGTCTGAGGAGAACAGGCATGTCTGCTGATTCAGCCCCTGCGGAGCCTTTACTCCCTGAGCATGGGCCCTCAAAAGTGAGGATACCGTCCCAAAGCCTAACCTTCCCACGTCACTCTTGCACCCACCTCGGGCTGTTTGCTACTCCGTCAATATCGATTGGATCTTGTGGATGGTGAATTTGCAGTTTTTCCTTTGTAATATTTTATTTCATCCTCAAATGTTTTGGGGTGAGGTATGTTGGTATATTTGCTCATTATCTCATTATCTTAGAACAGTGTAAATGTGCTGTGTTCAAGGCTAATGTAGAACCACATCTACATTAAAACTGAGGTGTAAGAATGTTTACCCCCAGCTTCAATGTAGCAGTGTCACTTTGTGTGATCTGCACACTATACAAGAATTGTACCTTAATATAACACCTTCAAAGTCGTTTCGGTGGTAAACAGACTCATAGAAAGGCAAATCATCCTGGTAGTAAAGCTTGGGGGGGACGCCACTGGAAAAACCAGCAATGCAAGTTTGAGAGGAGCGCCCCCGACAAATCTCGAGAGAATCAAAACATGCTTTACGGCAACAACGTCACACACATCAACCACAACATGAAGCACGAAGACACTTGAGCGCATTTCAGACGTGATACTCGATGATGGAAAAGTGGTTACAGTGTATATCAAGCAGGGACACGTTTTTGTGCATTTTATTTTGTGATTGAACCCAGAATGAATAGAGAGTCTCCGCAACTGTGATGGATTGAAGAGCGCGTCCGAATGAAGACTGCGCACACGCCGCCACAAGAGACACTATGTATCCATGATATTGATAGCAGCGGACACAAGGGCTTCTGTTCAAAAACACATTTTAGCGCTAGATCTCTTATTTAATGCACACAATGCAAGATTTGTACCTTAATATAACAGCTTCAAATGGGTATAAGCCTGTGAGTGCAGAGACCAGTCTATGGTAGAGTATGGTGTGTGGATTGTGGGAATATAATGCATTTAATACAAGATCTGACAACTGGTCAACATTAGATAAACATTGGTCCGATTATTCATAAAGGAGTTTGGGGCATGCAAATTACGGGAGTTTCCGGGGAGAAATAACAACGCGAGAAACCCGGGAAAAACGGGTGTTGATGGGTATGGCTCTGCGTGAGTGGTATTTACAACAGTAACATTAAATACAAGTACTCCACAGCGACTCTAGAGGTCGCTGTTTGACAAAAACGGATATGATAATAACAAAGCTGCACAACCAAGAAAATGCAATAAATACGAAATTAGACAGAATAATAATTAAAATATGGTTAAAATGTAGTGTTTGAATTTTGTGATCGTTCCAGCAAACTTTTAATTTATTTCTGTTGTATATTTTTTTGTTTCTTTGTATATATTGTTGTTCATTTTCTGTATAGAATATGGAAAATAAATTAGTTTTTTTGTTTTAAAATAATGTAACGAGTTTTGTAGCTAAGTGACGTCATTTCCACTTGTCTTCCAATCGCGTCTCGCTCAAAGCTCAGAACAGCTTTGGATTTGAGCGAGACAGGTAGGTGTAAATGAGCTCCGAAGTAAAGTGTCAATATATAAAACATTAAGTTGAAATTTTGATCAATACCAGTGGATGACATGTTTAAATGCTTAGATAGGTCATGTAATATGTTTAGATGTTGTTATTTTTGTGTATAATTCAAGTTTTGTGTTAATGAGGCCTTATTGCGTTGTTTCAAATTGCCGCCCGCGTGCTATTTTGAACGGTGGGTTTCTACAGTTGTATAAATCTTAAAATATAGTTAAAAAGGGTGGATTATGATTCTATAATATCATGCAGTTATCCATATCAATGTATATCGTCTTTATTCGTCGAAAAAATGTGTATTTGTAGTTAATTGTGTCATTGATCTAGTGATGGTAGATGCAGTTATGGTGTTAATGGGGGCAGGGTTTTACTTTCTATCTTTTCGCACTTCTCACAGAGACCAGAGACTACAGAACAGTGTGAGAGTGTGATGTTAACTCCTGTCCTGTCTTTAATAAAACTGCAGGTATGGCATATTGTAACAAATTATTACCACTATACGATCGGATGTTACTGTGATGTTGGATTGAGACCTATTTTCATATATTTCCAAAGTATTAAGTAATATATAAATATATATAAACATATAAATAAGAGTATTTTATTATATATACATTTATTATATCAATCAGTGTTTAATATGTGTTGTATGTAATTTGTAATGCATGTTGTGAAAAGAGATGAAAGAAAAGAGACATTGTAGAAATGTTTATTGGTGATTGTTGTAAAGAACAGCTTTGGATTTGAGCGAGACAGAGACCAGAGACTACAGAACAGTGTGAGAGTGTGATGTTAACTCCTGTCCTGTCTTTAATAAAACTGCAGAATCCCCCTGAAGAGCCTGGTGTTGGTGATTCATTTGTGGTGCTGAGTGAAATCCGCTACAAATTTGGTGCCGTGACCCGGATTTCAAGAGATCAGCCATCGCAGATCGCCGGGAGAACTCTCCGCTGACATCACCTTTACGAAGAACCTTGGGGAGCAGATAAGCAGTTAAACTTAAACATGGACCGTTACAGTTACACACACACCAGATCACACGAAGAATTGCAAGATGCAGATACTGACCATCTGAATGTTACCCCTGTGAATGTTGTCCCAAGGTTACCAAGGGTTTCAACTGGGATGGGGCGGGGGGCATTATTGAATAGTATGCTAGAGCATGACATGATTGCTACCCCAGTGCACCCACCCACTAAGAACACAAGTCAGTCAGGTGTAAAAAGTGACTCACAGGGTGCTGTAGGAGGTGACCAACCGAACCAGTGGCAGACTATGGCAGACCTAATGAAGCAGTTAGGCAGTGAAATAGGTAACCAGATTGCAGCTAGCTTGTCATCTGCAGGGCAGAATACCCAGAGAGAAAATGCCCAACAGTCTTCAGCTCAGCCACCTGACTGGTCAAAGCTCAACTTAGTCATTAAGCATCAGGATATCAAAGAACCTCCAACATTCAGAGGTGACAAAACTGACAGATGCACTGTAGGTGAATGGGAGGAGTTAATGCAGACATATTTGAACAAGAAGGGATTCAATGTGTCGGAACAAGGCCAGGAAATCCTTGATAGGCTGATGGGCCGTGCTAAAGATGTTGTGAGGACCAGCGTACGTAACAACCCCCTGATTAATTTGAGTAAAGACCCAGATGTTATCTTCTCTATTCTGAGACAACACTTTGGGGATGCGATTTCCTCGACTACCCCTTTAAGGGACTTCTACGAGACCTTACCCAGACGATCAGAAAGTGGGTTAGATTACTGGATCAGACTTAATAAGGCTGTAGACCTCGCTGACGAGTGCTTACAGAGGAGGGGAAAGAGAGTAGAAGACCCTGGTCATGAAGTTACGATGATGTTCGTTAGGCACTGCCCGGAACCTGCATTGTATACGGCCTTGCGGAGTAAACCACTGGAGAGTTGGACTGCTGGGGAGGTTCAAGCGCTGATAGACAGCCATCATAGAGATAAGCAGTCAGCCAGTGTTGAGAGAACATTACAAGCTGAAGAAAAGCCCTCTGGTGCCTGGTGTATGACACAGCAGCAAGCTCCTGCCAGTAGTCAGTCCAGTGGTCTTGATCCAGATCTTCTTGGTAGAGCGGTTTCCCTATTAGAACAGATTTTCATTTCACAAAAGGGGCAAGAGCCAAAAGCAGTCCAAGTTAAAGCTTCGTCTGGAGGGCCAACTGCATATTCAGCTTCTTGTGGAGTTTGTAAGGCCCTTGATCACACGACAAAGATGCACTGTTTCAAAGAAGGATTGTGTTTCAGGTGCTATGAGACTGGACACAGAGGTTTTGAATGCCCCAAAAGAAAACCAGTCAAGCGAGAAACAACCAGGATGTCTTCTGATTCCGAGCGGCCTTTAAACTAGAAAGCCCACACTTTGAGGGGAACCGTGTGGGTGACAGCCAACCAAAATCCCCAGAGAATTCTGTTAATGTTCAGACCAAAATTGATGACAGTATGACTCAAAAGACAAGCAATAAGGGTGAAGCAAGTACCTTTGAGAATAGTTGGTCACATTTCGTTCCAGAGTCAATCTATACGAAAGTGAATGATGAAGATGATCTTTTCCGTGCACCCGCATTAGTCGAGGGAAAAGTAGAACTCTTAGCCCTTGTAGACAGTGGATCTGTAACCTGTACCCTGAGTGAATCAGCTGAGCTCATACTTCAGGATCACAGTCTTATTTGTGATAAGTCGAGAAAACCCACAAAGAAAGTGCTGACTGGATGTGGAGGTAACCAAACAAAGCCAAAATGTGAATATGAGCTAAATGTGGATTTGCTTGGATGCAAGATGACTGTGAACTTTTTAGTTGTTCCAGGTCAAGAGGATGACATGATAGTAGGCTCTAATGTTTTAAGACACGTGACTCAGCAGGTCAAGAATACAAAGTGGTATTGGGAGAAAATCTCACAGCCTGTTAAAGGAAACAGTAATGACCCTCTTCTCAGTCTACTCTCTAATGTCGACCGTTGGCACGGAGACAGGATGCCGAAAAGAGTTGGCACTGTATTGTTAAGACAGTGTGTGACACTGGAGCCACAACACGAACATATAGTCTGGGGAAGGTTGAAAGAAGAAGTTCCATTGTCTGTCGGGAGTACTGTGATGGTAGATTCCTCAACTTCTAAATCTTCACCGCGGAACATCATGATTGCTCGTAGTGTGTGTCCATTATGGGCTGATAAGTGGATTCCTGTAAAGGTGATAAACATGTTGGACCGACCGGTGGTGTTACGTCGGAACGCAAAGATTGCTCAGGTACATCCATGTCTTGCTCTTGAAGAGTTGGAGTTTATTAAGCACATGAGTTGTGAATCAAGAGAGGTCCTTCAAAATGTTGTTCAGGTCCACAAACCTAATGAAGAAGACAAGATGTTGCCAACAGACTGTGAAGCTGAGTTACGAGCGATAGGACTGACACAAATTGATATCGATTCCTGTGAAGTGGATGACTTCTGGAAAAGGAAACTGGCAGACCTCATTGTACGGTATGAGAGCATATTCTCCCGTGACAAGTTAGACTGTGGAGAAGTCAAGAATATTGTCCACAGGATACACCTGAAAGATGAGAAACCGTTCCGACTGCCTTATAGAAGGGTTCCACCGGCACACTACCACACGTTGAGGCAGACCTTGGATGAAATGGAGGCACGTGGTATCATCCGAAAGTCCAATAGCGAGTGGGCCTCACCTCTAGTCCTGGTCTGGAAGCCCTCAGGAGAATTGCGGATATGCACAGACTTCAGGTGGCTTAACCAAAGAACGGAGAAGGACGCATATCCACTGCCTCACCAAGCTGACGCTCTAGCATCCTTGGGAAATAACTGTTATTTCAGCACCATGGATTTAACATCTGGATTCTATAATATCCCAATCCATGAAGAGGATCGCAAGTATACAGCATGCACCACGCCAGTAGGTCTCTATGAGTACAACCGGATGGCTCAGGGATTATGTAACAGCCCCGCGACGTTCTCTCGAATGATGACGGCGATATTTGGAGACCAGAATTATCTGTCTCTCCTTTGCTACCTAGATGACTTACTGGTGTTTGGGAAGACTGAGGAGGAGTCACTCGATCGCCTTGAGATGGTATTTTCTCGGCTAAGAGAGCACAACCTTAAATTGTCCCAGAAGAAATGTTATTTCATGAGGAAGACTGTAAAGTTTCTAGGTCATATTGTATCCGAGAAGGGTATCGCAACTGACCCAGCAAAGATATCTGCGATCAGTGAGTTCAGGGTGGTGGATTTAATGGAGGAAGATGGGAAGACTCCATCACCCATGAAGATCAGATCTTTCCTTGGGATGGCAAACTATTATTCCCACTTCATAGAGGGCCTTTCAGCATTAGCCAAACCACTGTTTAAGCTGACCGCTGGGCAGAAGATCAGGAAAAAAGGTGGGAAAGATCGCTCCAGTTTTCCTAAACCAAAACGTTTGAGCCCTGAAGACTGGACTGCGGAATGTGACCTTGCAGTGGAAAAGATCAAACAGTCGCTCACAGACACCGCTATTCTAGCACATCCAGACTTTAAGAGGCCATTCCTCTTGTCTACCGACGCATCTATGGATGGGTTAGGTGCAGTTTTGAGTCAGATACCGGAGGGAGAGAAGAAGCCCAGACCAGTAGCCTTCGCGAGCAAGACCCTGTCGAGGGCTCAGTCCCGTTATCCTGCTCATAGATTAGAGTTTTATGCTCTGAAGTGGGCAGTTTGCGAGAAGTTTGCTCACTGGTTGAAAGGGACTAAGTTCACAGTACTAACGGATAACAATCCTTTGACATATATCATGTCTAAGCCTAAGTTAGATGCCTGTGAACAAAGGTGGGTATCCAAGCTGGCCCCCTTTGACTTTGACTTAAAATACATACCTGGAACCCAGAACATTCCTGCTGATTTGTTGAGTCGACGTCCCTTTGCCAGAACTCTGGAAGTTTCTGAAGCCTTGGCGAGTAAAGCTCATCATGTAACCTCTGAGTTGGTTCAAGAAGCTTTTCGATTGTCTGTAAATGTACTCCATCAAAATTCTGAGGATAGTGTTCAGAGTGTCCAAGTTGGGAGTTTGAGCCAGATTGGAAGTGAAGGTGTGAAAGCTATTTTTGAGTCCTGTCTAGATTGGGAATCCAGCAGACCTGTCCGTGGTGTTCAGCTGACCTGTTGTCCCGGCAGTTTGGCTCATGGAGGAGTGGATACACTCCCAGTCTTTTCGGTGGAGGATATCCAGAGAAAACAGAGAGCTGACCCCACCATCGCCCGTGTGATATCCTTTGTTGACAGAAGAAGGAGACCATCACGAAGAGAGAGGGATAGTGAGTCTGCTCTTGTATTGAGACTGCTGAAACACTGGGAAAAGTTGGAAGTCAAGGATAATGTTCTTTACCGCAGATCCAAGGATAGGATGGGAAAAATCAGACACCAGCTTGTTCTTCCTCATTCTCTGAGAGCAGCTGCCTTGAGAGGGACTCATGATGATGCTGGTCATCAGGGACAAAGTAGGACTCTCCATCTGGTGCGTCAGAGATTCTTTTGGTCCGGTATGGATTCAGACGTCAAAAGATATGTCTATCACTGTAAGCGCTGTGTAGTCGGGAAGACCCAGGAGCCTGAGGCTAGAGCACCTCTTGAATCTATCAAGACAAGTGTGCCACTGGAACTTGTATGTATAGATTTCTGGTCTGCAGAAGGGAGACATGGGGAAAACGTTGATGTTCTTGTGATAACGGACCATTTTACGAAGTTAGCCCATGCTTTCGCTTGCCCAAACCAGACAGCTAAAGTTGTGGCTCAGAAACTGTGGAATCAGTTTTTCTGCATATATGGTTTTCCGCAGAGGATACACTCAGACAAAGGGGCCAACTTTGAGAGTAAATTGATTGCTGAGTTGCTGTTGGTGTCCGGGGTCCGTAAGTCCCATACGACTCCTTACCACCCGATGGGAAATGGACAGACAGAGAGATTCAACCGCACACTTGGAAACATGATTCGCTCCTTACCCCCTCGATTGAAAGAGAGGTGGCCTCAGATGATACAGACACTTACATTTTCCTACAACTGTACCACTCATGAGACGACAGGATTTGCACCGTTCTACTTGATGTTCGGTAGGGTGCCCAGGTTGCCTGTAGATGTCATGTTTGGGAGTGCCTTGAGGAACGAGTATGTAGAGACATACGATGAGTATGTGGAGACTCTTCAGAAGGATCTTGGAGAAGCGATGAGGATTGCTCAAAAGAACACCACAGGAGCACAAAAAAGGCAAGCAAAGGAGTACAATAAGAAATCCAAAGGTGTTTCCTTGGAAGTTGGAGATCGTGTCCTTCTGGTGAATAAAAAAGAGAAGGGAAAAAGGAAGTTAGCGGATGTGTGGGACTCAGTGGTTCATGTGGTGACATGGAAGGACCCAACGTTACACATCTACAGAGTTGAAGATCCAACCACAAAGAAGAGTAAAGTGGTTCACCGTAACTTCCTCTTACCTGTAAATTTTCTGCCCTTGGAGGAACCAGAAGTTGAGTCCACGATGTTCTCCACAATCTCTGAGGAAGGAATAAGTGAGACAAAAGACCAAGAGCATAGATCTCTGTTGAGTTCTGAAAAGGAAT
Source organism: Pimephales promelas (assembly GCF_988280905.1). Lineage (NCBI taxonomy): Eukaryota > Metazoa > Chordata > Actinopteri > Cypriniformes > Leuciscidae > Pimephales > Pimephales promelas. Next base: position 28,819,473 of record NC_142778.1, read on the forward strand.
CAAGGAGTTGCAGGATAGCTGCTTGGGTTTTGCAAGGCCAGAACACAAGATCGTCTCAGCCTGTTGGAATGCATTCTGTTCAAGGACAGGGTATTCGGCAAGTCACAAAAGTTCATACTCCAGCTTCAACGGATCACATGAGTCATGGTGGTTCTTCGAGTACTGATGATGAGAGCAGATCCAGTGAATCGTCTAGTGACTGTGATACAGATGACCTCAAAGTAAATGAGAGGAGTGCAGATGATTTGAGTATTGTATCCGAGTCAGATCCGAGCAGGGAAGGCATTCATGAAGAAGATGGACCAGGAGGGTCAGTGAACAGTCACAGTCTTCGAGCAGAACCAGTGACCATGTCTGGAGAATGTAGCTTTGATAGCAGATCTGATCATTGCTCAAAGTTTCAAGCCCCAAGTAATAGATCTGGAGTCACAATGAAAACTTCCCAAAGAAAAGCAATAGGGTCAGACAATACTCCAAAAGCAAATGAAGAAATTGTGAGAACCAGGTCAGGCAGGTTAGTGAAACCAGTGAAAAGACTGCTTGAGTGTATGAGCATGATAATAGCTGAGTCAAGTCAAAGAGATCCAGTGGCAGAATTGTTGAGAGTTCTTTCTAGTTTTGTGGGGAGTTAGATTATACTGTACAAATTTGTTTTCTTTTTGAGAAGTGATTGGAATTGTGTAGAAGAAAACTTTAAAGAGGATTTGAGAAGTACTTCATTGAGGAATGTATGGTCATATGTATAAGGGCATATTTCCCCCAAGCAAAATGTTTTGCTATTCGGTTGAATGACTAAAGTCTGGGTATTCCTCTTTAAGGAAAATTATCTCACCTAAGGCCTTAAAGTTTGCTGAAATTTAGGAGGGGAGAGTGTAGTGTTTGAATTTTGTGATCGTTCCAGCAAACTTTTAATTTATTTCTGTTGTATATTTTTTTGTTTCTTTGTATATATTGTTGTTCATTTTCTGTATAGAATATGGAAAATAAATTAGTTTTTTTGTTTTAAAATAATGTAACGAGTTTTGTAGCTAAGTGACGTCATTTCCACTTGTCTTCCAATCGCGTCTCGCTCAAAGCTCAGAACAGCTTTGGATTTGAGCGAGACAGGTAGGTGTAAATGAGCTCCGAAGTAAAGTGTCAATATATAAAACATTAAGTTGAAATTTTGATCAATACCAGTGGATGACATGTTTAAATGCTTAGATAGGTCATGTAATATGTTTAGATGTTGTTATTTTTGTGTATAATTCAAGTTTTGTGTTAATGAGGCCTTATTGCGTTGTTTCAAATTGCCGCCCGCGTGCTATTTTGAACGGTGGGTTTCTACAGTTGTATAAATCTTAAAATATAGTTAAAAAGGGTGGATTATGATTCTATAATATCATGCAGTTATCCATATCAATGTATATCGTCTTTATTCGTCGAAAAAATGTGTATTTGTAGTTAATTGTGTCATTGATCTAGTGATGGTAGATGCAGTTATGGTGTTAATGGGGGCAGGGTTTTACTTTCTATCTTTTCGCACTTCTCACAGAGACCAGAGACTACAGAACAGTGTGAGAGTGTGATGTTAACTCCTGTCCTGTCTTTAATAAAACTGCAGGTATGGCATATTGTAACAAATTATTACCACTATACGATCGGATGTTACTGTGATGTTGGATTGAGACCTATTTTCATATATTTCCAAAGTATTAAGTAATATATAAATATATATAAACATATAAATAAGAGTATTTTATTATATATACATTTATTATATCAATCAGTGTTTAATATGTGTTGTATGTAATTTGTAATGCATGTTGTGAAAAGAGATGAAAGAAAAGAGACATTGTAGAAATGTTTATTGGTGATTGTTGTAAAGAACAGCTTTGGATTTGAGCGAGACAGAGACCAGAGACTACAGAACAGTGTGAGAGTGTGATGTTAACTCCTGTCCTGTCTTTAATAAAACTGCAGAATCCCCCTGAAGAGCCTGGTGTTGGTGATTCATTTGTGGTGCTGAGTGAAATCCGCTACAAAAATAACAAACATTATACATAGGCCATATGCATAAAATCATTTTACATCTCAACATCAGGCAATTAAAAACATGCATGTTCAACCTAGAGTTCAATAAGCATTATCTCACAAAGCATGATCTAATTTCTGTTTAAAAAAAAAAAGATGTGAGTTTTCAAAAATATTACAAATCTGAAATAAAATAACTCTTTTTCTATAGCTCTCAACAAGTGGATTGCTAAAAACAAGCATAGTTGTTTAGGAAAGCAAAATAAATAGTCTTATCAACGTTTAAAAGGAGGAACACAACATTTTGTACGTTTGCATTTATTAATTTAGCTGACGCCTTTTTCCAAAGCGACCTCTATATATGTCAGAGGTCACACGCCGGGGTTAAGTGTCTTGCTCAGGGACACATTGGTGTCTCACAGTGGATTCGAACCCAGGTCTCTCACACCAAAGGCATGTGTCTTATCCGGGGCTATCAACCACCCCATTTTGTTACTGATAATAGTATTTTATCTCAAGTTTATCTTTCACTTGGTAATATATAAAGCCTATGGAGATTGTTCAGTCTGTTAGGCTGGTGTCAGATGTCAACTGTTGTTAATACATTTACAAAATTATTAGTATTCCTACTCAGCAGGTTGTGTTAATAAATGTCCATATTGGCAGGCCGATTGGGCCTAATGAATGTAATTTTGGTTCCGTGTTGGGTCGCCACTTGAGGTCAATTGTAAAATCTGGATTTGAAGCAAGACCAACTAAAGCAAAAGTAGTTAAAGCTGACCCACGAGTGCGATATGAATTGCAAATGTCATGTAACCTCCACTGCAATTGATACATATGTTTCTTTCCAATAAGTGTTGAGCAGGCGTAGTGTGACAATTTACTTTTTATCAACAGGCAGGGGAACCAACCTAGTACATTTTCTCTGGAATCTCATGTGTCCTGATCTTGTACGAGATGCCGTCGACCGCCCGAAAGGCTCTATTTGTCTCCCTAATCTTACTCGAAATAACATTTGCATTCAGCCAGCTGCCTGTAATAAAGGCTGGCAGTTATGAGGCATCCTTCCATGCATTACCATTAATCACAATTAAATAGAGCTTAGCGCTTGTCGCATGAATATTTACAGTTTGGCCGGGGCCATCTCGCACTGTAAATTCATAAATCATTTGGCCAGATTATGGAATTCATGGCTGTTTTATTATTCATGATCTGCCTTTTATGTGGTGTTATATTTATTTCCCTCTCCCCCGGACGGGTACGTTGAGCTGGGTTTAGTGGGCTGTCCATCACACCTGTCACAAATCTGGGCTGTCACAGTCACACACCTACAGGGACAACGCACTTCTCCGGTCACTTGCGTATCTGTTGCTCTTACTCTTGTACGCCAGTTTTCTGCACACCACAGCATGTCAGAGAAGAGTGTTTGGCCACCTCATAAAATAATCTGTTTTCTGCTGTTTCACGTTGTCGAGATCTCAAAATACTTGAAAGATTCACACAGCTCCTGTCGGACATGGTATCACTTCCCCACCAGCTTTCCTTTTATATTCAACCAAAAGCAGCAGGTGACTTTGCCATGTATTCCTATATGAGTGACTGTGAAGTCACCATCCACCCCCTCCTTTTCTCACTCACAATGGGACAAGCTACTGAGAAAGAAAGTGGAAGATCTGAATAAAAGTTTCTCAGTGAAAAGAGTAAAAACTGCTAATTGAAATCCGCTCATTTTTTATACGCACCTTTATTCTTGGAGTAGCTGTCATAACCTGTTAACCGTCACCCACCTTTTTGTGCATAGATGTGAAACTTAAATAGCTGTAATATAATAATGCTTTGGAAGACAGACCTATATGGATGGATTATTTTTTAAAGTAGAACGATTGTACAAATGGAAGTGTACAAATGTATTATTTGATACACAATATACATATGTATAAATAATTAAATAATTTGAACTGCAAAATTTCTTGAAAATTAAAGCCATGTGTCTAAGAGTTGTGTTCCAAATTAGAAGTTGATATCTCAAATTACATTAAATGTTCCTGTGCTGTGAGATTTTCTTTCGGGCCTATACTAAAAATAGCCTACATTGATTTTTTTTTATTTTATTATTTTTTTTTTTTCATGCATGCTGTCACAATATCACTTCTATCTAAGACTGCCAGGTCTGTGCAGCAAAACTAGTCCAGTGGCCAACAAGAAATAGCCCTATGCGATTTTCTCCGCCGGGCATTGGATCAGTGGGAAACCAGCAGACTTGGCAACACTGCTTCTGGCCAAGTGACCAAAGAACCTTGAGTCTTAGACCTTTCCAACAATTTGCAATTTTTTTGCAAAAAGGTTTAGTTATAAAATAATGTAATTAGTTTTGTAAAATCTTAAACATGACATTGTCTACTGGCGGAAGAAGCCCTCTAAAATGAATCAAGTTCCATCTATGGTCAAAAAACATGGTTTTATGCCTGGTTTAGATTACACGATTTTAGCCCCATTTTGGTACGATCCGTTTGACGTAAGGTGTCGTGGGGATTCGTAAATGACAACGGGCATCGGGACGCAAGATTCGAACGCATCATCTCGTATAGTGTGTCATAGTGGGCGACAACCTACGTCGTGTCTGCGATGCTTCACGACGTCACGACAAAAAGACTAGCATGTTTAATTTTTTTAACGGTCGTCCACGACGGTTCCGTCACATGTATGAGGTTGACCAATCGGAGCACAGAAGCTTTTCCGCACACAACTTTCAAAAATAGTGAAACAAAAGAGAGACGATGGTGCTAACGTTAAAACTAAAAGTAAAAATATATTTTAAAAAAAACAATATTTTACCTCAAGTTCTCTTTGGAGGATTGACAGACCATATTGTCCTCTTCGAGCAATCCAGGAACATGTCCATTGTCGTGTTTTCTTTCTTTTTTTTACCTTTTCTGAACACAGAACAACCAATAGACTCACCGCTTCATCCATTGTTTGTTTACGTTCGTTTCCAGAAGTCACTCGCTTCTAGTTTCGCCTTTTCGATGACATCACGCACGCCGTTAAAGACGGCATGCAATGACTGGTCAGGAAGCAACTTGTAGTCTGACATGTGTCTTGCCCACGACACGACAAGATTTTAGGAATCAAAATCGCGTAATCTGACACAGTGACTATCGTAACAGACAAAAAAAATGGTGTAATGTGAACCAGGCAGTACAGTTTTTAATGCATGTCCACCTACATTGCCCAAAGTTTCAGAGGTCGATGAGAAACACCCATATTCTCTGAAAGACATCAGCCTTCCATATAAGTAGGTGCGCTGTTTCATTCGTGATGTATCAAAATGCATCAAAAGTTGTTTAAACAAATCAAATGTTGCTTTATATGATATTATACCAATTCTTTTTACAGATATAGGATGAAGTGTCCTGTCCATCTCTGTACCAAAAAGATGTTGCATAGGCGTAATGTCCAATGGAGTTTCCAAACCTTTAAACTTTAAATCGTTTACCTCTTTCCAAAAATGTTTACATTTTCTACATTCCCAGAAGATGTACATAATTAATCCGGTATATGTTTTACTTCGTTTATACTTTAGCATTCATTTTACTCTGAGTCTGACGTATGGGGTGAGGTACATCCTCTGAATAAATGTATAGTTCTATTCTGTACTTTTTATTACATGGGGTAAAAGCATTCTTACATATAGTTCCCCACTGGCCTTCATTAAAGTTACACCCAAGGTCCCTTTTCCAGAGGCCAATGGTAATTTAACAGTGCAAAGTATATCACAGAGATTTTCCCTTTTAGTGTTGTTGAATTCATCAGGATCTCCTCTATCCCAGACCACTCCAGTGGACACCTTGCCTTTTCAGAAGTGATTATCAAATGACAAATTTGTCTTGGAATCTTGAACTCTGAGATTAAATCTGAAAAAGATTTAAGGGAGCGATTAAACCGCCTAACGTTACCGAATGAAAGGTCAACCCGGCAGGGACTGTGCAAGCATTAGGGGTGTTGATAAACCCGATCTACTCGTTTTGATCATCGTTCTGAATCAAAACTGCATGGATGAAGTCCAGAATTTTTATTTTCTCTGTTTTTTGCTCAAAATGTTGTTTTTTTGAAACCAAAATGAGTGGTTTTTTTTTGTTTGTTTAAAAGCAGAGTCTGTTCTTTCTTTTGATATATTTCTTGTTCAGATATTCATACAACAAAATATTCTGGGGGCCATGAAATGTTTGTGAAACTTATCAAAAACGCTGGCAGGGAAAAAGTTAATGGTGAGACTTTTATTTTTGTAATCAAGCTCTCAAAAATTATAATAAAATTTGGATTTAGGTTTATTGGCCAATATATCGGTTATCGGTTTTCAAATATCGGTGCATCCCTAGAATCAAAAAACAAAAAAAAACAGCTGTTTGTTTGAATAACTTTGGTAGCTTTAATAAGAATACATTCGTTACTTGAACACTGCTGTTAAATGCTCTGGCAAGGAGATAAACATGGCGGACTGTGTTCGGCTCACTTAGGGCGGGTTTATGCTAATGGCGTGGAGTCCATCAGCAGTCGTGGGCGGGGCCTGTGCAGTGCATAGAAACTGCAAATGGTTTATCATACAGTCACTGCTTATTATTTACGGGGATTAAAAATAAGGAGTGGGCGGATTTATACCATAATAGGATGGTTGTGTACACACACTACCGACACGTTTATGTTCAAACACCATGTCATAGTGAGTTTTGCTTCACAGGTCCCCTTTAAAATACAGTTTCGGTAGCAACAACAATATCCAGTTCCAAAATGGTTTTCACGGAATGAATGATACCTAATTTATGATGATTTCTAAAATACATCATATAGGAGAAAAAAGGCAATAGTGCTACCGTTACGCTGACAGTTAGCAGGTTAAGGCAGAGATTTGCCTGAGCTTGATTCCTGTGATTAACAGCTGATTCAGCCGTTGACCTGTGCTGTGCACAGCTGTGGCCTGAGCCCAGCCAATCAGAGCTAAAGTGGACCATGTGTTCAGGGTCAAGACAGACCGGGCCCAGCAGCTGAGAGGACACCAGCTGCCTTCAGCGTGAGAGCCAGCCAGCGCTGTGGCCTTAATAAATGCTCTATAACAGGTAATGCCTAGACAGTAGTCAATTTATAATCTTGCTAAACAAATCTTTTGCTTTTCTTCATTATAAATTATGCTTTTGCTTTCTGTATGTAAATGAGGAGAATTTTGGAAAGAAGATTTGGCAAATGGATTAGTCTGTTTTGTTATTGTGTGTGCACAGATGTGATTCATAATGTATAAGAGGGGGTGTAAGTGGAGCATGATTGTGTTTCTGTGTTCAGGAACCAACTGACTGGCAGAATGTCAAAAACATAACAGCAGCATTAAGTAATATTTGCACACAAACTGATCTATTCCTTCTTCTTCTTGAGTAGTATATCTGTCAATATTTCAGCTGCTCATGTGTATGTGAAGGACAGACTGCATGGTTGCAGATATTACAGTCTCTCCCATCTCCCATCGGATGGACACACTTTCCTTTCCTGTACTGTTTAACACTACATCTTTTCTCTGTGAACTTTAATAAAAACTGTATTCCCCTGATCTGTACGTCTGGACTCCAAATAATGAAACATATCGATCTGCGAATTGCATCTCGCACAATAGTCACACTGCAGCTGGAAGGGAATCAAGCCAGACGTGGTCCAATTCAGGTGGAGAGACAGAGAGAGAGAGAGAGAGAGAGAGAGAGCACCATCTAGTGGTTATAAAACAAACATGACTAATGATAGCTTGCTGGACAAAAAAATAAACACAGAAGTGCACATTTGAGCCTTTAAAAGAGACTGTGAAGAAAGATTAGATAGATGCACTGTGGTCATAAAGGGATGGACATGGTCAGCAACAATACTCAAGTAGGCTGTGGCGTTTAAATGATGTTCAGTTGGTAAAGGGGCACAAAGTGTGCCTAGAAAATATCCTCCACACCATTACACCACCAGCAGCCTGAACCGTTGATACACGGCAGGATGGATCCATGCTTTCATGTTTTTACGGCAAATTCTGACCCTGCCATCTGAATTTCACAGCAGAAGTAAATACTCACCAGACCCGGCTTTGTTTTTTCAGTCTTCTATTGTCCAATAATGGCGAGTGCGTGTGATCATTTGTAACCTCAGTTTCCTGTTCTTATCTGACAGTTGTTCTGCTGCTTTAGTCTGTCTGCTTCAAGGTTTGATGTGTTGTGGGTTCAACAATGCTCTTCTGCAGACCTCGATTGTAACAAGTGTTAAGGTACAGTTACTTCTCTATCAGCTCGAACCAGTCTGGTCATTCTCCTCTGACCTCTGGCATCATCAACAAGGCATTTTCAACCACAGAACTGCCGCTCACTGGATATTTTCTCTTTTACTGCCCATTCTGTGTAAAACCCAATAGATGGTTTTGTGTGAAAATCCCAGTAGATCATCAGTTTCTGAAATACTCAGACCAGCCCGTCTGGCGTCAACATCCGTGCCACGTTCAAAGTCCCTTAAATTACTCTTCCTCATTCTGATGCTCAGTTTGAACTTCAACAGACCATCTTGACCATGTCCATGCACCTAAATGCAGTGAGCTGCTGCCATGTGATTGGCTGATTAGATGTTTGTGTTAATATGCAGTTGAACAGGTGTACCTAAAAAAGTTGCCGGTGAGTGTGTAGCCTATATATATATATATATATATAGTCAAGTCAAGTATATTTATATAGCGCTTTTCACAATAAAGATTGCATCAAAGCAGCTTCACAGTATCAATCAAAACATAAAAATAGTGTTCGTTTCTTCATAGAAAAACAACCACGTTTGGTAGAGCTGATTAAGGGTATTACTGATTGGTTAATTCATTCGAATATCCCCAACTGAGCAAGCCAAAGGCAAAAAAAAAAAAACTCCATCAAGTTTTGAAAACTGAAAAACTCCATCAAGTAAAAAGTGACCTAATGGTGTCCTAAAACTCCATCAGGTGACCCAATGGAGAAAAAAAAAACCTTGGGAGAACCAAGGCTCAGTCGGGGGCCAGTTCTCCTCTGGTGTTTATATGGTAATGAACATTATGACCCAAATGCTGTCGATTAAGCTTAATTTGTTTTTAATATTCTTTTAATACAGATGTTCCTTTCTAAAAATGGGTGTGATGTTGGCAGGTTTCACTTGCATTTAAGAATTAGGCTACACAGAATTTTACTTTGCTGATAAAAATATTATATGGAAATAGCCTACCTTTATAGATATACATCATATTTGATGAAAAGTGAAAGACAGGATAAGGAGGAGTATGGTGTGTGGGTGTTATCACGCAAACTCACATAACTGCATGTGTGTCTGAATGCGAGCACTCTTTTGTGCTGTCTGAATATTTGTTCTCTCTCGTGTCTAGAGCGAGTGCTCTCATGGCCCTCAGTGGATAACAGACTGTTGTCGTGAATGAGCTGTGTAGCTGCCTCTGCTTGTGTAGCAAACTGCCTCATGGCCTTGCACTCTTTTACAACAGTCTACTTTTTGTTCTAGTTCCTCTTCAGCCCCTCCCTCCTCTGCACAGATGCAGTGCCCACACACTCTCGGTCTCTGAGAGCTTGAAAAGAAAAAAAGTACTTCTTTTGATGCACAAGTTTTAATACCCTGAAACTCAGGTGTTCAAGTTTTATGCCAGACAGTTCTGTGATTGAGAGTGCTGTCACTTATTATATGCAGAGATTATGTAAATGTAGGAAGGATCGCATAGTAACATCCAAGATGTGACAAAAATGTATTAGTTAGTAATTAAATATTGCAAAACTCACTGGCAACTTTCAAAAAGTCACAAACAACATTGGACCCCTCTGATATTTATATGGACAAGATATAAGTGACTTTTTTTTATATCATAATGATTTTTTAATCTCATAATTCTGATTTATCTCAATTTAAAATCATAATTATGAGATACAAGGTCAAAATGATGACAAATTAATTTTCTTTTTAGCTAAACGTTTTGAAAGTCTCATAATTTTGACTTTTATTCATAATTATGACATTCAAGTCATAATTTGAGATTTATTTGTCATAATGATATAAAGTCATAATTATGATTTAGTATCTCATAATGTTTTCATGTAATAATTAAGATTTATTAAAGGATGATTTTTTCGGGGCTTCCATGTAAGGGTGATTATATCATTTTGTTTATATTTTCTAAAGCATGTATTTTTCGGGGCTTCCATGTAAGGGTGAGTATATAATTTTGTTTTTTGTTTTTTTTTCGGAGCTTCCATGTAAGGGTGTTTGTATTCTGGCGTAAACCATGGTTACTACTAGCGACTCTTATCTGCAATCAGAGCAATGACATATCAACAACGTCGTCGTCTGCTGATGACGTACGCGGGGTTTTCCGGGTGCGACGGCTTGCTTGACATGTTAGGCTAGCAGGCTAACCGAGAGTAACGTCAAAACACAGATACTACAGCGCTGTTAACGAACGTCAAAGGACAACGGGCGGGAAGCTAACATGAAAGGGGTAAACGATTCATTTTATTAGTAGTGGTTTTGAAAGTGAAGTCGCCGTGGTCAACATAGTTTGATATAGCTAAAAAAAGAAGATGTCAACAACGCGGCCCCTCCTCGGGATGAAGCGAATCACCGAGGTAACCTGTACGGAGCCGCCGAGAGGCAGGCAGTCCCCGACCACCAGCAGAACGCAGGCAGAGCCGCTCACCGTGGACGAGTTCACGGTGCATGAAGACAAGCAGGCAGAGCTCAGATGCAGCAAACCGAAGGTCGAACAGGTTTTCCAAGTGACGTTCACGATTATTGGGCTCTTGGATCACACTGGAGCCCACGGAAGTAAGGCTTCAAGACAGATCTGGCTCCAGCTGAAGGGGAAAAAGGAAGATGTGTTTAAAGCGAAGGTAAATTAATTGAAGTTGTTTATAGTAAACAATGTTGCTACTTGACTATACATATATAATTTTTATTTTTTAGTTTGACTATCAGAAGGGAAGTCGATGACATTACACTTGTTTTGAGGCAAAGTTGCAACGTAATATCTGGAGGAAGCTGCTGTCAGACTGAACTCAGCTGCGTCTGACAACACGTTTGTCTTTATTTGACATAGTTTCCCATGTGTCCCATAGTATCTCTTGTGTGACCCCTTTAACATTATTTGATCCGACTTTTTATTTAACTTGCTAAAATTATGTTCATTTTCAGACAACTTAATTCAGCATTTAAATAAAGTTATACAACAGTTCAAAGAGGACTGATATTTAGTCTTCAGTCTATTTAGTCATAGACCCATCCTTTTAGTCTTTACATTGCTTTAGTGAGACGCAAAGCTTGATGCTTTGGTTTTACTGGACCCATTATCTTTTGCAGAGATGATAAACAGTGACTAGTTGGACAGTTTTCATTATTAACATATAAAGTTAATCATTATTATTAGATCTTGTGTAGAAAAGTAAAATCACATTCACAGTCATGATGTAGCATTGGTTGAACATGAGCAAGGCTGTGATTCATACCTGTGAATCACACTGGCCAAATCCCAGGCCGGCTGTGCTGATGCTCCGTAAGTGTAAGTGATATTGCTTGAATAAACATCACAGTTGAACTTTATTTTGTAATTTGGGGATAACTGTTGCCAAACCACACAGATCCAATCCAACATAGCCAATGGGATTAGTGTATTTCATAATGTCTCAGCAGAAAGAAACACATTATAAGCTTTCACACACATGTCATTTATTGATGATTCAAACCTGTACATTTTCACACAGATGTTTCTTGTTAATGTGGTTTCGAAAAAATACATTTCCAAGACAGCAACAAAAGACGTGGTTTTTCACTGTACATATGTGGTGTCATCATCACCTAGTTCCGACATGCCATTGTTTGCAATTCTAGTCCGATCTAATAAGGAAATATAACCACCATTGCCAGTAAACCTGGAATATCCTTATTGTTAAGCCATAAAACGGAAACCACTCATTGGATGTGTTTCGCCACCATGTTGTGCACTTCCTCTTTGTCGAAATATTTTTATTTATTTGTAATACTTTTTCACAGGTGTAAATATAATGACTCCAACCACAAAACTAAAATCACATTCACATGCAAAAAGCTCTTGTCTCCACATCTCATTGACTTAAAAAAAATCTCTTCCTGTTTGAATTTCAACAACCTAGTATCTTTTTCATCCAAACTGTGTCATGAATTTTCTCATGGGTCTTTGACAGAGATCAGTTTGCTTAGTCAGGACAAGATGGGAGGCCCCCAGTGCATTTCACTTTCGGTTTTAGTTACTACTGTGTAGTGCCTTTTAACCTAGTGTCTTTACTGGTACTGTATATGAGTATTTCTTTTACCGTAACTTGCTCGCTCAGATCAAAGAAACAAAAAGTTCACCAGAGATGTGGCAGAATGGTCCACCCCAAGGGGTTCCTGTGTTGTTGTTTTTTTCAACTTCAACTGGTAGCTGTTTGCCATTGCCACATAGGCAAGATAGCTTCCTCAAAGCCACACAATCATGTCAATATGATGACTATGAAGTTAAGAAATACCAAAGAAGTCCAGTTGTATTGTATTTTTATTTTTTTCCTGATAAAATTAGCATTTATGATTTGAAATATGATTTGTCTTTTATTTGAGCTCCAGGTTTTCTGTGCTTGTTTGCAGGACTATAAAATTTGGACAGTAATGGTGTGATTATATCAATATGATTATAAAGTAATAATAAAAATCAATATATGAAAAATTAATATTTCACTGTAAAATAAAAATAACGGGATTTTATGAAAAGTAATATACAACTGTAAAATTATTCGAATGACAATGCTATTTGTGTCTTAATCTCTAATTATTTAATGTTAAACCATTGAGTTTTTATTGTTGGAAAACCACAGGGTTAAAGCTTCTCATGTGTTGGCAATGTCTTGCAACAGGTTTATAAGCTAATCTCATTAAAACATGGTGAATTTATTTGCAGGTATTGTGTTTTCAAATGCACATTGTATGCAGCACTTGAGAGATGGAGACCACATGAAGCAGCATTGCTGAGATCTGAGACACTCAAAACACCGTTACTATGCAGAAAACACAGCATGCATATATTTATATAAATCGCAGTCCTTAAAATTTGATAATGGCTCTAAGCGTTCAGCCAGAAGTACTTTTTACTAGGGCTGTCAAATGATTAATCACGATTAACCACATCCAAAATAAACGTTTTTGTTTACATAATATATGTGGGTGCACTGTGTATATTTATTTTGTATATATATAAATACACACACATGCTTGTATATCTTTAAGAAATAGTTTCATGTATATACTGTATATAGATTTATTCATCATTTATATTATATATAAATATTTTATATATAAATAATTTTTTTTCTTAAATATACATGAATGTTTGTGTGTGTATATATATATATATATATATATATATACACAAAATAATTATACACAGTGCACGCACATATATTATGTAAACAAAAACTTTTATTTTGGATGTGATTAATCATGATTAATCATTTGACAGCCCTACTTTTTACTAATACGTATACTTATATTTTAGCATATACAGTACATTAATGCTTAGTGTTGGCACATTGTGAAATGCACAACACGGATTAGCTCTGTGTTTTAGCCAGTAACAGTTTACATTTGGGTGTAGTGTCATGATACTTGCATATGTACTTTCATCGATATGATAATGAGCATGTGGAATCTCCCTAGAATTATGTTGTAGCTCTAGCTCTTGGTCATTTGGGCCCTCAAGGCAAATCATACATACATGCTAGTTTAAAGTAAAGAAGCCAGTTTGACTTGTTTTGCTTGAGTGTTCACCCCAAAAATTAAAATTCTGTCATTAATTATTACTCAGTCATATTGTTCCGAACCCATAAGACCTTCGTTAATCTTTGGAGCACAAATGAAGATGTTTTTGATGAAATCCGAGAGCTTTCTGATCCCCTCCATAAACAGCAACGCAACGACCACTTTCAAGGCTCAGAAAGGTAGTAAAGACTTCATTAAAATTGTCCATGTGCAGTGGTTCAACCTTAAGTTTATGAAGCAACGTGAATACTTTTTGTGTGCAAAAACAAAAATAACAACTGTATTAAAAAAAAATCTGTCATTCTCCTACTCTAAAACATTGTCTAAAATGTAAACGGCTTTGGAGAATGGCAGGGAAGTTGTTGAATAAAGTCGTAATTATGGAGGGGACAGAAAGCTCTTGGATTTCATCAAAAATATCTTCTTTTGTCATGACATGAGGGTGGGTAATTAATGACAGAAATTTCATTTTTGGGCGAACTATACCTATCATTCAAGAGCATTGTGCTTGTTGTTATGTCACCCTTCTGCTTGTAGAAGTGAAGTTTATTATCTTTTGCAATTTATCTGTTCTGCTGTGCTTGTTTTTCAGGAGTATGTGAAAGGCCTGTGTGACCCAGAACTTCAAAAAGAAGAATGGTACCCAGTGGACATGCACTGCATTTTCGCTGGTGCTCGTGGACTCTTTTTAGACCGGCTGCTTAGAGATACAAGTGCAGAGGTACAAGTTCTCGGGCCGGGCCGCCTGAGGTTAAGTGGGTGCGCGGAGGCCGTCGTCATGGCTCAAAGTCGCGTTCAACAGTTTGTTGCCCTCTTTCAGGAGAAGCGAAGCTTGCCAGCCGACAGGGAGCCCTTGGTTAAGCGCACTTTTAAGACTTTCGTGGAGGACCGGGCTGATAACTATGCAATGGAGCTGCTGTTGCTACCCAGTGCCCTCAAAGAGGAACTTTTGGGCTTGGCCCAAAGCCCCACGCAACCTATAGTTATCATAGACCTTGACCAGGACCGCTCACAGACCAGCACACCCGTAACTGACCTCTCCAACCGTATCCTGGACGCCACATTTGAGGACAAAACCTCAGGTCCTGTGACCACTCCTGACATTATGCCCGGTTTCAACGGTCGTTGCAACAAGCGGCGGTCCTCTGAAAGCGAGCAGAGGGACACTAAACGGCAATATTCGCTGGAGAGGCGAGAAGAAGAGCAGAGGGATGAACGGCAGCTTCCGGCTGTTACGTCTGCGAAGGGGACACTAGCTGCTAATGAAGTGGCAAATGAAAATGAGGCTGTGAGTCCTGAGACTAACTTACGCTGTCTTGTTAACTTCTTCCGAACCATGGGATACCAGCAGGAGGTGGTGGAGCGGGTGGTGCGGGAGACGGGGCAGACGGAGGATACGTTTTTACTGCTGGAACGAATTGTGGGGGAGACCCAGAAAACCCAGAGCACGCAAGGAGCCCAGAGCACCACTTGCAAACCCGACCCATCACCCTGCGTAAACGCCTCGTCTACATTCACCTCCAACAGGCTCAAAGAGAAGGAACGGGTGCAGATGAGAGATCTCGCTGAGATCAAGTGCAAAGAAAACATTAGACCTCCTAGTACTAATGGCATAGGTCAGAAGATCCAGACAAGCTGCATCCCACTGGCCTCAGCCACTCTTAAAAGAAACAATGGGGCACAGAATGACATAAGTGAAGTGATCATCATTGACGACGATGATAACGACTTGAAAGAGATAGAGAGGAAGCCCAGAATGGCTCCACTTGATTTGAAGTCAGAGCCCCGGTTTGATTACTTACCCCGCGGTAGCTCTCAAACAATGGTTCCTATGCGAATGGAGAATATGACCAATCTCCGCAGCCCCTCTCAAGCTCCTCTACGGACCACAGATACACGACCAGGTTGCTCTTACCAGACGCTTCCCGGAAGGGCACCTTTACCTCACTCTGAGGCACATTGCACCTCTAAACCGGCACCCCTCACCGGCATGTCTCGTTTTCAGCAGTCCCTGAGGACCCCCTACCGACTAGTGCTACAGAACGAACCAGGCTGCCCAGATCTGCGACACATCATCATTGATGGCAGCAATGTGGCAATGGCGTAAGTCTCCATCAATTTGTGTCATTTTTGGGGATATTTATTCTCGTTCTTTCATCTAGGTCAGCGGCGACGTAATTGTGACATTTTGTCGTTTTAAAGTGAGCAGCGTGTCAAAACAATGGCGGTTCACACCACAAGTGCTCAGGGTTGTTTACAGTAGGGGTGTAACGGTACATGTATTCCTATTGAACCATTTTGGTTCAAGGCTTCCGATTCGGGACACATTCAAACCAAATGATTCCTTGGACCGACAAAATTCGCGCTGACGCGGCCACCACAACGTTGCGCAACATCAAATGGCAAGCGCAATGAAAGCGGAACGAAACTGCCCTACTCATTATATGCTTCACAGATCGTTTATCGGTTCGGACCAGCAACAACTGTGCAGTGCGAGCCGATATCGATCAAGTGAAACTGTTACTACTCAGCGCTAAGAGATCCAGTAAAGAAAACTGAAGTAATAACATCGCTGCGAGATCTAGTGAGAAGCATTAACATTTCTCCGTTATTAACCGTAGATCTCTATTAGATCAAACAGCGCTGACGTGGAAACCAGGAGAAACATTGGGCCGTGAATGAACTAGTAATACTTTACGTCCACAGACTAGCAACATTCACCATGGATTTAATATAGAAACACTAACTGTAACCAGTTTGCCTGGAATAGTGAACTGCTTTCACGTTATTTTTAATGTGATGACCAAAACATCATTTGTTCGTCCTTCAAAGTTGACTCCCATTTATAAACCTGAAAGTTTCAAGATTTAGGAAAACTCTTAACTTATTTATTTTATTCTCTGGCATTTCTTTCTTTCTGTTGTATCGAAAACGTACCGAACCATGACTTTTAAACCGAGGTACGTACCGAACTGTGTGTTTTTTGGGGGGTTTTTTGTACCGTTACACCCCTAGTTTACAGTAATGATCTTTCGGCACTACATTCTCTAATATTTTTATCTAGAGCCAAATGCGCTTCATTCAAGCCTTTTCCGCTCTGTGTGTGTTGCATCTCTTTTCCGTTGAAGTGCCACATTAAGAGAGCTGCAATGACACAGTTTTTTTAGCAACAATAGCAGAAACACATTGAGCAGCAAAATAGATGCTTTTATTATATACTTCTAGCAAAAAAATTAATGCTGCAAATACAATTATTTGTAACAGTCATAGATGACTCCGTCTGTTTAACTAAAACAAGTTAACGCATTGTGCATTTACATGTTTTTTTTCATGCATTTAACATTATTTATCAGCACATAAAGAGCCTTTCATAATAATAATGTTATAATTTAAAATTATATAGAGAAGGCAAGGTTAGACAAAAAAAACTTTTAAATTTTAGTAGTTTATAATGGCAGCTTTGTCAATGGTTAGTAAACCATTTCTTTTCGGTTCTTTTGGTAATTTTGGGGGGGAAATTGTGTTAAAAAAAGGTTAAGTACAACTTATTTGCTTTTTTTTTTCTTATATTAACATTACATTGGGCATCAGCCATCCAACTTTGTAGGTTACAGCTATTGAAAAATCCTTCTTAGGAGTTAGGGTTAGAAAATTGGTTGACAGCTAGTTGCTTAATGCAAAAACTATATTACTGCACACTCTCTTAAGCACATTTGTTACGAACGTTTCAGCACATCAAGTAGCCTTTGTCAAGGTATAGCTAGTTATACCTCCAAAAAGCACCATAAATATACCCTAAGCAATTTATGTGCTACATGCCATGTCTTCTGAAAGCACACAGGTTTTATGTGAGGGAAAGACTGAAATTTTAGTCATTATTAACAACTTTGTACTAGGGCTGTCAAACGATTAATCGCATCCAAAATAAAAGTTTGTGTTTACATAATATATGTAGGTGCACTGTGTAAAATTATTTTCTATATATTTAAATATAATATAAATTATATATAAATCTATATACAGTATATACATAAAAATATGTCTTAAATATATACAAGCATGTGTGCGTATTTATATATATAAAATAATTATACACAGTGCACCCACATATATTATGTAAACAAAAACTTTTATTTTGGATTCGATTAATCGTGATTAATCGTTTGACAGCCCTACTTTGTACAGTGCTCTACTGCTCTTGTATTGCTTGAAGACTTGGAATATATCATTGTATGGGCTACTTTTATGGTGCTTTTTGTCCTTGACAGATCCCGGTCATTGCTGCTTTCATTGTTTGGAAAGGAAAAGTGTGAACATTCTTTAAAATGTCCCCTGTTGTGTTTTCTTGGGAGAAAAAACATCATGAGAGTGAGTTGGCTAAATGACAGATTTTTAAGTGGCCTAAACTTACTAAAACTGAATGATTACATTCAGTATTTCGAGATCAGCATTTAATTAATGCTTACTTTATGAAACCTTTGTAAAGGACAGATGTGATTGATGCTTATTTTGGAGATGATTTGAGGGAGTGTGAAAATGTTGAGTACCCATAAAGGTTAAAGTCAGTCACTTCCAGTAAGGTCGGTGAGTGTTTTTGAACTGTAGTCTGTAAATGTTTGTTTGAAAACCTAAAAACCAGGTGCAACCCCCTTCTTTTCTTTCTGTCGTTCTCACCCACACCCTCTTCCTCCTTCCCACCTAAAAGGCAACCTCTCAGTGGGTCTCTCCCATTGTCAGCCCCTTATTTTTGCCCTTTAAGTGGCTTACCGGAGGTGACTGCACTTCTTAGAAATACTAGTATGGAAACTGAGGTGTTATACAGGGGTGAAGAGAGGGAAAATATCTTTTTAGACCCTATTGCTGATAGAAATCGTGGGATAAGGTGTTAGGTGGGAGTTTTTATAATGCAAGACCTTTACTTTAACAAAATATGTGGGCAATGGCATATACTAGAAAGATTTGAAACATGCATTATTCTTGAGTTTTTAAGAAATGTTCCCACTCAAAGAATAGCAAGAAACAAAAGGTGTATGTGTAACTAATTGCGCCATATTATCCACGCAGAGCACAGAACAGTCACATGATCAGCCAGTCTTGAGGACAACAGCTCACACGGTTTCTCATGGCTGATTTGTATGCTTGCGTGATATTTGAGATATGAATCCTCAGGTGAAATCTTGTTGCCATAGCAGCCCAAATGCGCAGTTACCAAGATCTGCTGCCACAGCAGGTCAGGAAAGATCTCAATATCTTGCAGTTGAAGATAAGCTGTCATTGTGCAGGAGAGGTCAAAGGTCATGGGTTGAAACTGGTGCAACGTATATATGCAGTTCCTTATCCTGCTGTAATGATGTTGATGTGGTTTGGCAAAAATCTAGGATGTTGTTATAGTTTAATTTCTCATATCTCTGTTTTCTCAGGTGGTATTTGTTGTTTTGGAAGGAAATGTTCCTCACATCTATCTAGACTAGGGATGTGCGAGACTATTCGACTAGCCAATTAAACGATACTGCTGTTGTTACCTGACTTGGAAATATTGATTATTTACATTTTTCCTTTCCACATTACTGTATTACTTTATATTTTTACAAAGGCTGCATTTAAATTAATCATGACTGATACATTTTATAATTAACATATTGATTTGAAAAGTGTAGCAATATCTGGACCGGAATCTAACCTCAGATTTTGCATGCGTTGGTTTTCACACGTGCCGGGTTCAGAGAAATGTCCACTTGAAGATGAGCAAGGTGAGGGAGTGTTTTGAAAGCCTACACAAAACTTTTTCCGTTTTCTTCTGTCATCTCAAACTAGTCAAACTGCTATTGGCTTGTTGTACTACCGATTATGAAGGACAATACTGAATGCAGTTTTAAATCAGTATTGAAGGAGAAATTTTGCCTCCGGTCATGTCTTCCAATACTTTTCATACACAAGAAGCGTGTTCAAACCTGGACACCCAAGTGGTTGCCGTGGTAACGGACAGCAAAACCTTAATTTGCTGGCTTGTATGAACTAACTTTTATTTGAGGAAATCTGTTTATAATAGGCTATTGGGTTTGAACGTACTTTTGGTACATTCTGTGGTCTATGCCAGCCAGTGTGGACACGGTGTCAGTCGGTACTAGTGTTGTCACGGTACCAAAATTTCAGTATTCGGTACCGATACCAGTTAAAATTCACGGTTCTCGGTACCAATTTCGGTACCAAAGCTTAGTTTAAATTTACATATATTTAAGTGTTTATCACGGTTACAAGTATGGAAACTGTACATTTGTATTATAAACACTTTAGAAAAAGATTAGATAAAATGACCTAAAATAAACAATAGTATACACTAACACATTTTTAAAGTTGTTTGTAAAGTTTTAATCCATTATTTATTTAATGCACAATGAATTAAGTGAACAAACATGAACAATCAGGTGTTTGTAAATAACATTTTCAAACATGAATTAATGTTGTAAAAATATATTGTTCACTCAATGTGTTGATAACTAAGTAATGTTTATGAATGGTATCTTTGTAGCAATACCATAAAACATGTTTTATTTGACTTGACTGTCCTTTTATTAATCTAAAACTGCATTCATATTTAATTTTAAAAAGGCTTTTTAAACCTGCTGAGTTATAAAGGCAAGAATACGCCTAGAACTGGCATTGACATTAAATGACAATACTAATACCATAGTACTCTGGTGTCGGGTAGATACTACTGTGCTCATGTACTCGTAAAACTACCCCGAAAGCACTTTAGAGGCCGTTCACATGTCGCGCGTGTTTTTTAATTATATTTTTGCGCGTGCTTATTCTTTCCAAAGCGCTTGCTCTCACGCGGCGTCTGTCGTTGCTATGCAACGCCAACGAGTTTTTATTATGAGCGCGCTTGCCTCGCGCCTATATTTGAAATTGCGAATTTGCATGTAATCGGCCTCTTATGGCAACGTGACATTAGCCTAATCCAAAATATTTCCATATGTGGCTCTTTCCTCCTTTCGTTTCAACAAGTGGATTCAGAGAGAGAGAGCCATATCAGCGTTATGAAGAGGACGCAACTGTGCACGTTTCAGACATCGCGTCTAGAACAGAACTGGATTAACCTGGTACTCGGTACCTAGAAAAGCTGGTACCGTAACATTTTTTTTTTTTAGTACCGACTTGGTACCGAAGTACCGAGTTTTTTGACAACACTAGTCGGTACTGAGACAATCTAGAGTCATTTCGGACGAGGGACCCCTTTTACGGATCTCTTACCTGTCCTTTCAGTTTAAGACAATCAGGTCAGAGTCTACAGTCACTGGATAAGATCTTCATATGGATGAGCTAGAGGTGAACCACATGGGTTTTTTTATTTGGTGTTTTTTGTCAGAAATACAAGGGAGAAATGAAAGGTATTTTTGCATATTTAGCAACATTTCCAGACTGGGAAACTTATTTGACTCTACGTCAACGATCGTTGATTTAGTAACGCTTCCTGTTTAAAATAACTTTCTCTCGTAGAGGGAACTTCCCCGTGACCCCTCTGTGGTTTATATGTGTGTCTTTGTGTGGATGGGTGGGTGTGTGTGTACATGGCTGCACATCTGTATACGTTTGTCATTCTCTTAGAGCGCACTGAATAGATGGAGATGTGCGTCTATTTTTGCACCCTTTTGCGTCAGTCAGTTGCATCTAATCGAGACTTGCCGAGGTAAAAGGAAGTAAATGGTTGACCACTGTTCTCAGATGCATTTACATATGTACTTATCTCTCTATCAGTGGTAGATGCATTGTGAAATTGAATGCAGAGCTGTTTCCTGATCGAGAAAATTGATATTCAAGAGGGAACTTTGGGCTTTGGTTATTGAATCAGCCTTCTAGGTGAATTTAGCATGTTTGAATGTGATTGTAGACTTCTTGCTGCATTTGGGAATATATTGACTGCGTACTATTTAAAAAATTCAGTTTCTTTGCAGAATGCAATGATAAATGTTTCAAACATCAGTTAGCCTACATTTTCAAATTACCTCACTATATTGTGTGTTTAATTTAGCGACTGTCATCCTTCTTGGTAATGTAGCATTTTAATAACATTCTGTCAAATATGAGTCTAGAATGAGATTAAAAAACAAGTTGTGGTTTATATTTTTGGCTGCACACCCATAAGTAAAGAGTAAAGTGGAAAGTATTGCACTGTGGGCTACATTTTGGCATAAGCAATAGGCCAGCTAAATACACTGTGAACATAGAAAATGTCCACACCAGATGTGTAGATACTGCTAAAATATGATATTTCAAACTGATCATGACCTGGACCTCTCTATTTGCTTTCACCAGGCATGGACTCCATCGGATCTTTTCTTGTCGTGGGATTGCCATCGCTGTGGAGGCCTTTTGGCGCAGAGGGCACAGAGAAATCACTGTCTTTGTTCCTCAGTGGAGACAGAAGAAAGACCCCAACATCACTGGTAGGAGCTCAGCTTTCTTCTGTCATTAGACCGGCAACATCTGTTTTTTATTTATTTACATACATATGGTTTTATCTCCAGTTAAAAATAGGATGCTTTGTCCTTATTATTACAGAACAAAACTTTCTGATCCAGCTGGAGAACCTGCGACTCCTTTCTTTTACCCCGTCTAGAGAAGTGTGTGGACAGAGAATTTCCTCCCATGATGACAGGTAAACTGTCAAAGGAGTCATCTATCAGACTAAATAGTATTTAGCTTGTGAATGAGACACATTTGCATATAGATTTTCAATGATGTTTCAGAAAATCCCAGAAATGTATGTGGTAAGTGATGGGACATAAAAAAATGATGCACACATAAATATATGCACTACATTTTGTCTCTCGTATGCCACAAATATATACAGACATTAGAGATATTTACTGTGCATATCATCTATTTGCCTATTTTTTTATCACTGTTAAATGCAACCAGTGTTTCTAGATGCCAATATCAGTATGGGAAAAATATAAAGTTATTTATTATTATAAGGAATAATAAAAACAGGTGCGGTATGCTCCATTTATGGTTCTTTCAGGAGCAAGTGGTTGGGATTGGAAAATCAAAACCTTTTGTTCATACCCATACATTGTACACAATTTATATAGGCCCAAGGTTCTTTCTCTGAACCCTGCTTGATCTATGACTGTCTTCACAGGTTCCTGCTTCATCTGGCTGAGAAGACAGGAGGGGTCATCGTCACCAATGACAACCTGAGGGACTTTGTGAGCCAATCAGATGCGTGGAGAAGGATTATTCAGGAAAGGTGAGAACAGAATCTTTATAGCAAGATGTCTAGATGACCATCGGTGCTTCCTAATGTTAGTTACATACTCGACTAATGCTGTGAAACGATTAATCACGATTAATCGCATCCAAAATAAAAGTTTGTGTTTACATAATATATGTGTGTGTAGTGTGTATAATTATTTTGTATATATGAATACACACACATGCATGTATATATTTAAGAAAAATGTGTTATTAATATATCAAATATTTATGTATAATATTAATTTTGTATAAATATATATACATGCAAATATTTCTTAAATATATACATGCATGTGTGTGTATTTATATATACAAAATAATTATACACTACACACACATATATTACGTAAACACAAACTTTTATTTTGGATGCGATTAATCGCGATTAATCGTTTCACAGCCCTATACTCTACCACTCCAAAAATTATTTTATAAAGAAATGAGAAATAATACTTTTATTCAGTAAGGACATGCTAAATTGATCTAAGCTTCCAGTGAAGACGTAAAATGTTACAAAAAGTTTGTTGTTTTTTTACTCAAATAAATACTGTTCCATCAAAAAATCCTAAAAAAAAAAATATCACAGTCTCCATAAAAATATCTGTTTTCAACATTGTTTATAATAAGAAATGTTCTAGCATAGAATGATTCTGGATGATCATGTGACACTGACTGAAGACTGGAGTAATGATCCTAAAAATACAGCTTTGCATCACATTTTAAAATATAATAAATAGAAAACTTTTATCTTTAATTGTAATAACATTTCACAGTAAATTTAATGTTTTTACTGTATTTTTGATAAATGCATCCTTAGTGAGCATAAGATGCATTCTTAGCATTCAAAAAAAAATATCTCCCCAACCCTAAACGTTTACATGGATGCAACTTTTGTGTGCTCTGTTCCTGTTTGCCCAGATTTACAGCTCTTTTTCTGGATTTTTCAGACTCTTGCAGTTCACCTTCGTAGAAGATCACTTTATGATCCCAGATGACCCACTCGGAAAGCATGGACCTCACCTAGACCAGTTTCTACTTAAAAACAGTCGGTGAGTTTAAAAACACTCCAGTGGTTATCACACATTTGTTGTCTGTAACCCCTCATAATGTTTCTGTCCTCTCACAGAGGTAGTCCCATAATGCCCCCCCTGAGGACAGACCCTCGGGCAACCCCGTCAGTTTACGGCCCGGCTGCACAGACCACAGCACACCCCTCTTCCCCTTCCAACTGGCCTCACTCCGGCCCTCCAGACTGGCACCTTCCTCGACCGTCCCCTTCTCCACCCCCGCAGCGGTCGCCCTCAGAAACCACAGAGCTCAAAAGGAAGCTGTACGACATCTTTCCTGACCAAAAGCAGCGTATTGACCGCATCCTCAGTGACAACCCATACATGAGGGACCTGAATGCGCTGTCGGGCCTTTTGTTGGGCTGACACATACTTTAACACAAATTTACAGTTTTCACACATGATGGAATTGCGCTGCTACAAGCTTTTTTTTTTTTCAAGGTTTGTTTAAGGGACTCTGTTCTGTCAACTAATTTAGATGAAGATACGACTTCAAGCACAATAAACCTAAGTTATAACTTGTTTAAACGCGAGCTTTAAATATACGAGTGTGTGTATAGTCAGAATGGCATAAATTTGATGTAAATATTCTCAAAGTATGATCTTCCTGTAATTATCTATACAGAAATTTCTAATCTAAAAGGTGTTCCAGCTACTCAGTTGTTTTGAACTGGTTTTGCTCAAATTACTGCTCAAGGACAAATGTTGATTTGCTGTTTTTTGATATGGTTGTGCTTTCTGTAACTTCTGTTCTGTAAATATTGACATTATTGAGCCGAATGAGTACTAGTTTCCAGTCACTCAAAGTGCCCTACTGAAGTGCCCTATCATCTGCTTACAGGATAGAATTGCTCATTTCCTGTTCACTAATTTTAGTTCCTGATAACTTTGGTGATGATTACAAAATGGTATGTTGTTTCTATGAATCCTTGGAGACCCCCTGTATGAACCAGGAGACTGTGAAACAGTTAAATTGCTAAAAAAAAAAAAAAAGTTTCCAAATTACTCTTTGACCTGACACATCTCTTCCTTTTGCCTGTTGTGCAAGTCACTGTCATGTAGCAAACAAGAAACCAGAGCCATCATCAAAGTAAACCTTTGTCCCAGTTACGAACATCAGAGGGCGCTGTGGGATTACCAGCTTTTACCAACCTCATTATGTAATGGATTACTGAGAGCATGGACACAATGCAATGCACAGTTGAAAACATACTTTTCTTTTTGAGCGCATCATTGCCACTAAAGTTAAAATCATAGTTCAGTATTTTCACCGTTATTGTTAACGCGTTAAGACATCACTGAAATATGTTTTGTGAATTGGTATTCAATTTTGGGAATGAAAATGCATAGACGTTCAACCCACGGAAGCGTCACAGACTCGGCAGGTACTGTGGGTATCTCACAGTATGGCTGCTGAAACCTTTTGCTTTTTCTGGAAGGCAGAGTTAATAAAGGCCAAATATGTGTTTATCCTGATCTCCATATTCTGTCCTTTTCTCGCATAATTAAGTTTTATGGTCATTTTTTTTTGTATTTCAAATGGGCGCTTGAAACCATTTTGGATTGCGATGTACTCAGTATAGAGGTTTTCCTGCATTATATCGTCTATGACGGTAGGGGGCGACATCACAGCTTTAAAGATTGAGCTCATACAAAAGCAGTGGTCAGTCGTTGTGAAGCATATACGTTATCGGATTACATTGTCTGTATACGAGTAATATTTGTATATTATGTTGAGCCAACATCATTGAATATACTCAAATAATCCAATTTCATTTGAAGTACATACACGGTTACTTTCAAAACAATGAAACTAGTTTATGGCAGCGTTACAATAGGGGTGTCCCTGTCCTTCCTTAGTGAACCTACATGCGTCTCAGGTTCTTTAAGGTTGCACAAGATGAGCAAACTGAAACCTACCCCACTATGCAAATCCTTCACGCCTTTAAGTGAATTTGACTGGTCAATTGCGGACTATTACATTGTTTGGGAAAGAATGTTTCTCTTTGAAAAATTTACTTTTGTGAAAGCATAATGGGAAATGTTTTGGAGGGTCTGCATATGGCATGAGCTCTCAATGTTGAGGATTAGTGAGAGTTTTTAACTGGTAATATGTTCCCATTGTTTACTTCCATCTTTTTGGAAGGTTCTTAATTTCAGCATTATTTTGTTATTTTAAAATTAGCCATTGTTTAGTCATGAGTGAAAAAGTGTTTTGAAGAAAATGGGGGCTCGATTGGGGAAGCCTTAACAGCAATTTCCAGACCTAAAGCGTTCTTTTTATACCATCTGTTCCCACTCTGTCCCTTTTCCTGCTGAACAGTGAGGGGGAAAAAAACGTCTTTGTCCAGTCATGGGCCGGTGGTCTAAATACCATCAACATTCCAGAAAAGCTTGGCATTCTCAGGAACACAGCATTTCTCCTCCCCAATATTGCTTGCTTGCTTCCCTAAACCTACTCAAATCCCCACCATCTCCATTAATCTCCATCCCTCTCTTTCTCTTTAGTTGGAGAGCGTGCTTGCATAACTTGTCAAAGTAATCCCTATCCCTCCCCCACTGTCCTGAAGCCACTGGTTTAAGCTAAAACAGCCATGATGGGAGCAGCATCTGCTGGGATTACCAGTCAGGATGTCATATAGCCCTTTAATCTTTAACCATAAACATGCCAAAGATGCCAGATCTTTATTGCAAATAAAGGAAGCAAGATTGACTGAACAGAAGATCAGAAGAGATCAGCTAGTTATTCATAAGTAGCACAAGTATGCATGGAAACATTTGGTTCTGATAGACTTCATTGAAAAGAGGCATTGTTAACACAGATTATCATTAGTAGGAAGGAGTTGAGGAATGTGGGTAATATTAGTTCCAGAAAAAAAAACAGCATAGTTTAGATAGTTGGATAAGACTGTATCCAAAATTTGCGAACAGAAACTGTGCAAGCATAACAATTAATGTTTTTTTTTTGTTTGTTTTGTATTAATTATAAAAGGTAACATTTTTCAAATTTTACATTTTTACGATTTTGCTTGAGATTAGTTTGTGTTTTTTAGTTGTTGTTTTTCCTACCTGTAACATTTAAAAACAAGATGACTAAAAAGTCTGCTTTAAGTAAATTTCCATCAAATTGAATTGAATATTTTTTTAAATAATATTCATATATCGGATTAAGAGATTTAGGCCTGGTTTTAGAGACAAGGTTTAGATTAAGTCAGGATTAGGCCTTAGTTCAATTAAAGGAGTAGTTCACTTAAAAAAAAAAATTGCTAATAATTTACTCACCCCCATGTCATGTCCATGTCTTTCTTTCTTCAGTCGAAAAGAAATTAAGGTTTTTGATGAAAACATTTCAGGATTTTTATAATGTACTTCAATGGGAACCAAACGGTTCAAGGTACAAAAGACAGTTTCAGTGAAAACTGCAAACTGTTCAAAGGGCTTTAAACGATTCCAGACGATGAATAAGAGTCTTATCAAGTGAAACGATCGCTCATTTCATAAACAAATAACAAAGTTTAAGTTTTTTAAAGATACAAGTTCAAATAGTCGCCTTGCTCTGTTCTGTGATGCACGTTCGTGACTCTCCTGTTCGAACTCTTTTATCAAAATGAACGAATCTTTTTTCGAGTCATTCAACGAACGAAATGAACAAATTGACTCGGAAAAAGATTTGTTCATTTTAATGAACCAGTTCGAAAAGGAGAGTCACAAACGTGCATCACAGAACAGAGCAAGGCGACCATTTGAGCTAATAAAACTTAAACTTTGTTATTATTATTTTAAATGAGCGATCGTTTCGCTTGATGAGACCCTTATTCATCGTCTGGAATCGTTTAAAGCCCTTTGAACAGTTTGCAGTTTGCACTGAAACTGTCTTTTGGACCTTGAACCGTTTGGTGCCCAGTAAAGTGCATTAGATGAAGAAAAATGCTGGAATGTTTTCATCAAAAACCTTAATTTCTTTTCGACTGAAGAAAGAATCACATGGACATCTTGGGTGATATGGGGGTGAGTAATTTTTTTTTAAAAGTGTACTACATCTTTAAGACATTTAAGTAGCTTTTGTAAATGTACCTTAGAATAAAAACAGCAATGGTGTGCATCTTGAGACAAAACAATGGCACTGACATAATTTAAGATTATGCTCAAAAAGGCATTTTAGTCCGGGACAAGTTTAAGCCTTGTCTTTGAAACTGGGGGTGACAATATAAATGTCAGTAATGGACCTTTATACATGAAAATATTTGCTTTTATATTTTAGAAAGAGTGTTGCTTGTCTGAATATCACCATATTTGGGGATACAGTATGTCACACAACAATAAATGCAATGACTTTTATACAATGTGAAGAAGGAGTGGCTTCATTCAGGAGTTTGCTGACCAGGCAGTTTCAAGCAGTGATGTAGGGAGAGCTGGAGTACTCTGGGATTTGAGTATACTGGACTGCACTAAGGGAGAGAGAAAATAGACTGTGACTACACACTGTTTTGAATCATCAGAGTGGCACACTGGTTGCTCCCGTGGCTGAGGGAGGGGACACTCCTATTCCTCCATCTGCTGCAGAGCTGTAAACAATGATGTCATTTCCTCTCAGAGGCTGAGTTGGCGATTTTGGAAACTTAAAAGAGCACAGGGCTAATTTAGAGTGAGAGTGCTACTGTTCCGTTTTAGAGTGCATTATTTATGTTGCAGCTTATCTAAGCATGTTCAAATATGCTTGTGATGTATCTCTAACAAATGACTCATAGTCATTATTAATATACAACGGCAGGTGTGGGTTCATCTTTATCGACGCATTTCCATAGGTGTGTCTAGTCTACAGTCATAGACAATGATGGCACATTTGTAATAAAGTTTGGCTTTACTGACAGACAGGTGTGTTTTTTCCATTCCCAGTACATTACTCTCACCTACTTTCAACACCTGTTTTACACAATTTAGGTAAATACAGTGGTTGTATCACTGATGACTGCTAATGTGTTTCTGTCTGACAGAGCATGATTAAATATTGCTGTTTTCCTACCATCTGTAACTATGAAAAAAAATATGGAACAAAGTTAAAATTTGCATTATTACATACATATTGGATATTAAATAAATATGTTTATTATATTATTAATAATATGGGTTGAATTCAGATAAATCGTGCTAGTTTTTAACATTAATGTTACTGTGTCGGTCCAGTTTATATAATATATAAATTACAAAAAAATCCAGTAAAAGTAGTACTGCAGTTATATTAAAGAAATTCGCTTTCCAGTAATATTATTTCTTTAGTGTGCAGAGTATTTAAGGTGGGCAGACTGGGAACATGTCTCTTGAGATAAACAGCAGCTGTTAATTGCACTAAACCACTGTGTTCATGAGAAGTAATGTAGAACATATTATTGTGATAATCAGTAATACGATACCATGAAGTTTGACTTGCACCCAATGGCAGGTAAAGTTATATCTCTGTTCATTCTAGACGGGAAACTCTCGGAAGTCCTCCACCAATAAATAATTTAAGAACCTTTAAGAGGACAGACAGTAAAAAATAGACAGGCATGGGAAAAGGAACAGCACATGACGTCACAGACTATGACACACCATAATAACACAAGTGCTCAATGTGTTCATAATTGTGAATGAACTTAGCCTAGACTTAGTAGCTTTCCTGATAAAGCCTTCAGTAAATTCACTTTTCTAAGAAAATGATTCATAAAACATAAATAGCCTAACGTTGACCATGCTTAGACCTAGCCTACTTTCTTTACTGACACTGAAATGAAAAGACTATATCAGTCAAAGCTCCGCTTTCGGAGGGGATTGAGACAGCTCAAATTTGGGACCTCTGTGATTATAAAACCCTGCTCGCAACGATCAGTAACCGAGAATCGTCTCTTTCGAACCAACCCAAAACAGTTAACCGACTGATGGGGTTAACTTTACATTAAAACATGCTGAATGTTTAAAACTTTATTGATGATCGTTTTTTTTAATATAAACATAGGCCTACGAAAAAGGGTTGGTTTTAATAAATAGTATTGTATCAAACCCAGGCTTTTTATCCGAGAGATGCACACGAAATTAAGCAACTTTGCTATTTAAAAGCAAAGTGTGACGTTACCTTCCTGAATCATGGTCGCAGCAACCAAACATTAATATAACGCACACTAATATCCATTAATACAACTTAAGTAAAAAAATATACGGTATGAATGCATGTGGGTTTTTTTTTTTCGAACATTTTACAGTAAACATGGGATGTCAGGGGCCACGTGTTGATGTTGAAACGGTGTCCTGAATCGGTTCTTTGACATGAACTGTTCGAAAGAACCGATTCGTAGAAATGTAATGAGACGGACTGACATCCCATCACTTGTCTGTTCTGTATGTTCAATAGTCAATGGTCTGTATATTGTTGACCCAACGTTGTTCTCCTTCCCGCGTTCATGTGGCTGAAGCGCGTGACTTGCAGCGCCGCTCCCGTGAAAAATATATTTCAACAGCTTCAGCCAGTGCGCGACACCGAGACTGCCGGGCGACAGCAGCGTCTCATTTTAGCGAATGTGGAAACACAAACATCCAAACGATTAACGGACGAGGACCAACGTGTAGCTGCTAGTGGATTATTTTTTTAATTGTTCCGTTTGGCAGCAGAAGGGTATTTTTACAGCGGTAAGTGCAGTGTTTAAATCCCTCATTCGAGGATAATGGCTCTGTTGTTGATTTTAGCGAGCTAGCTAGCTTAAAAGCGGCTAGCCGACCATGCTATCAAACCTTTTTCTGTGTTTTCCTCATCAATACTCCATTTATTTAACCTATTTTTGTGGTAACACGTTAAGATTCCCGGTGTGTTTCGTAGCCAGTCCTTAAATGTTTTTTTAATTCTCTTAAACGCTGAGATTTGGTCCTTGGAACCATTATTAGCCCGGCTTTGCTAGCTCTCAATGCTTGTGCTAAGTGAGACACTGTTAATGTGATTAAATTCAATGTAATCTAACTATTGGAGTTCTTTCCAATGTTAATAATCGGATGCATGCTAGCAGACATGCTATTCGTGTTTAATATTTAGTTGCAAGCTTGAGGCCTCATTAATTGACGTTGAATCATACTAGACAAACGTTATTTCTAAGCGTAAGAGACATGGCTTGGCTGACAGATATACTGTATTATTCGCTGCGAGATAATCTTGGTATTAAATGCACATGTACATAGAGACAGGGCTAGCTGTGGTAGTATGTGATGTAGTAACCATTTTATCACCGTTATGGCCAATATAACCTGTAATGATGATTTAGAAATCAGTCCTAAAGAAAACATGCATAAAGCTAGCCGTCAACCGATACTTGCTGTTGAGTCTCTACATGACTCTCAAACCCAAGATGTTATAGTAAAATCATCAGATGTGCGTGTCTATGTGATTGCTTTGAGACCTAAAGAAGCTTAATGTCCACAAATGCCAGTGTCTCTGATACACACGGGATTTATTTTAAGCTTCCGCGCTCACACAGACGCCTTGAACTTGGATCTGGATCACCACACCGTTTTGTTTACAAAGCGACTGCAATTTGCCTGGGAGATGTTTTGCTTACATCTTTGTTGCGACTGAATTGAGCTGTCCTGTTTTCGTTGTTCTTTATCCTTAAATATCCATTTAAGCACCTCCCCTATCGATTACCGTAATTGAGGTTAAGTTGCAGTTGGTTGAAGCAATAGCTAGATAGGAGAGGGTCAAATCCCTTCGGTAACTAACCTTATATTCTACTGTCTTTAGAAAGGTAAGGCTGTTATAAACACTGGAGTGTTGCCACAGACTTGATATTTTGCAGCATATGATTGAGGACCTTCAGGCTACTTATTTAAAGTGCTGTAAATAAACCACCCTTTTGTGATCTCTCATTTGCTGAATGAATGACATCTCTATTGGGTTGATGAAGGATTGATGGTCCAGGGTAAATAATAGATATCAACTTAGCTCACAATGCTTTTGAGAAATGCAAAAGGTTAATAATGTATAAACCCTTCTGCCTTGAATTTGGGACGCATCGATTTGTCTCCGTGTGTCCAGATGCTTGGAAATCCAATCTCTCTCTCTTTCATTCTCTTTACACACCTCAGCAGTGAACTAGAGATCATGTTATGGAGTGTTCATCACAAAGTTATTGATTATTTCTGTAGAGATTTTTGCACTTTTGTGAGATCTTCAGAAGGCAATGAATGTTGTTTTTCTGTCTAAATGGTCAAGGTTTTTGTTTATTTGGGCTATTTCTAATGCCTACATTTAAATTATTATATGTTGACTTGCAAGACATTTGTTTCTGTTAAATTGCATTTTGGGGTATTATTCTCTTTAGAGTGTTATTCAATGTTATTTTGTTGTGACAACTGTCTTTATGGGACAGCTGCACAATCACTTGGACGTTTGAAATGACATTTGTCTTTTAGAGTTAGACTCGACAGCTTCAGGCCAGGGTATTGGTGAGGGTAATCTGACCCTCTTTAGAATAGCTGAAATGGGAGTATAGAACAGGGATCGACCATTTCACACTCTCTATCCCATTGCATCGCTCTTCCACCTTTTATACTTGCTAAATACCCCTCAATTCTTCAAAGTGGTGTTTGGAGGTTTAAGCACCCATGGAAATGGCCGAGCACCCACAGAAAAACACCATATTCTCCAGTCATTGTCAAACCCTCTTGCATAAGTGTAAATGACAACAACACAAATACACAAAATACCTAATTGTTTGCCCCCAGTCTACATGTGGTAATATACATGGTTATAGCTGCTAGTTACATTAGCAGCCCCTGCCCAGAGCTTTTGCTGTATATAGAGTTACAGGATAGAGCTCTAATGGACTCTGTCCATTGAGAAGGTATCGTAGAGATGAGCTAGAGATAATGGATGGGATAGAATCACAAATGAAGTGTGTGCATGTTATGCTTCATTTGCCCCTGTTTGTATTCAGGTGTAGCTTCTGTTTCACATTTGAAGTGAGTGGCCCATTTGCAGATGAACATAGGGTCAGGCGATATAGTGGTAGACGCAATCAACCGGTAGAGATTTTTGCACTATCGTCTCTATCGTGGTCGTGCTCGTGTGATGTTGCCGTGCTGTGCAGTCATGAAAGCTTATCATTTGAATGCGTTTTCATGCTTTGTGATTTTAAACCATTCAAGTGCAATGAGTGTTGAAAGAGGACTCCTAACTGTATCCGTGTGCTGTCTTAGAGACGGTTTCTGAGACCGCTGAAATGCGCGTACATGAAGCTGCTGCTCAAACAGTGAGGACTGAACAGTTAAGTCACTTTATTGGTCTTGAATGGTCGAATACTCAGTTATGTGTCAACAATGCCTTCTTTGCGACCTTGTAAACAGTCGTTTATGCATTAAGTAAACAACAAAGGTTGAGAACACCCACCCCCCAATATTTGACTCGACCTGAAGGAAAGACGCAGGTAATCGCACACACTAAGTCAATCTCTCTCTCTCATTCACTGTTTATTCATATGTCTGTATGTACAAATCACCATGATAAACACAGCTTGTTATCATTATTAACTTATTTAACATTTAATACACATGCCTAATGTGTAAAACAAGAAGGCATAACCTTATGAAAAAAACTGCAAATATCGCAGTTGCTTGCATTCCTCTACTAATGCCTGTTAGTACTGGAACTGTTATGTAGAGTTAAATTATTGTAGTTGGGTTATTTGGTTATGTTTTACTGTGAGTATGTACATTTGTTGTGTTTTAATATATTGTTCAATTTAAAGATTTTTTAAATAAAAAAAGCCATTCTTTAAAGCTGCGGTCTGGCGTTTCTTGCCATCTCTGTTTGAAATCTGCAATTGCAGTCATTCGCAGAACTATCAACTTTACGCGAGTTGTACTTAAACACCCTCGACTCGACACAGCGTGGATGAACACAATGTTTGAGGAGACTGAGTGTTTGTGGATACTGGCTTTCAGAATCACATATTATTCTTTTTGGAAGTATGACCAACATAAGAATTTTCACCAGAAAATGTCATCTGAACTAATAAGAAACATGCACTTTTGTTCGGGTTCTGACATTGCAGTAAACCGCGCTGATTAAATCTAACAATCGCTTACAAGTTTTCATACCACGCAAAACCGTGCAAATTATACTTTGTTCTCAAATTGTTTATGTTAGCAATGGAAGCAAGCATAGTAATGTTTTTCCGATATCTATTCTTGTTTTCGCACGGGTCCTGTAGTCTTTTAGTTTTTTCTGTAGTCACTCTGAAGTCCAAATGAAGTCTTTTGCATTTTACAGCGGGTGAATCTGTTTTCACTGGTGATTGTCGTTTGAACCTTTCTGGTTCTGCCATCAAATTAATAAGTTTCATTATGTCAAGTGCTGTGAGAAAAGGCTATAAATCTCCGTCTCCAGCATCCTCACATGCAATATAGTCTACTAGCCGAGACTCCTTCTTTATGTGGACAGATGTGACGTAATGACACAAAGACATGCTCAAATCTCCCTCGGAAATCCACCAGTACCGTTGGATTTAAAAACATTATTACAAGCTTACCACTTTGAAACGAGCTGAGGCAAGCAGATAGTTTTGAACACTGGCTGGTTATGTATTTTCTCAAATAGCCTATGTATTTTTTTGGATCATTTTTAACCCCAAAAAAGCTACGGACTGCAGCTTTAATGTAATCCAAAGCTGTTTTGTGACTTTTTTTTAAGTATTGTTTGAGGCACCGGTACTGGTTAAAAACGATCAATTTGGCACCGGTATCATAAGAAACCAAAACGATACCCAACCCTAAATAAGGCTGTGGATGACCTGCTGTCAGTGCATGCTGCTCTTTACAATGTTCTTGTGTGTAAAGGCCATTCGTTTAGGCAGACTTAGTGAGGGCAAAAGCCATTTTTCATACAAAACTACTGTTTTGTTTGATAGTAGTGTGTGTGTGTGTGTGTGTGTGTTTTGTTGATCTATTTTCCACTGGAAACTTGTTTTGCATTCCAGCTGTAGTGTAGAGGAGCCCCGGTGTTTACTCTACCTGGAGCACAAGGCCTGCATGGAAATATCATGTCTGAGTCTTCATTTAGATGGTAACACTGGGTAGAATCTCTGCCTTGCCCTCAGCCCTTTTGTTTACAAGTACTTGTTCTGCGTTGATTGCAGATTTGTACCATTAACAAAACATCTTGCTGTCAGCATATGATCTGGGCCTGTGGGGGCAATGTGGAGCACATGGTGTGTTTGTTTCCAGAGATTAACTGTAATCATCTTGTTTTGCTTACAGTTTGCATTCAATGATTTATTTTTTAAATTATTTTACTGGTTTGTCACCCTGGATCTATTCTTTTACTCAAAAATATATAAGATGCAGATCATAGTCATGGACTTCTGACAGTTTATTAAATTCAGAAGATGACCACAATTTTTTTTTTAATGTTTTCCATTTTTTAATTAGAATGAATACTTTGTGATTGTAATGAAGGAAAAAAACATTAGTTATTAGTTAATTTAATTCAATGAATGACTTGTTAATTCTTGTGACTTGTTAATGAAATGTTAATTCTTCACAATCAAATAGTGACTAACAGATGATGCATTTATAACAGGGTTTCCACAGGTCCTTGAAAGTTTGTGAATCTGAAAGTTTTTGAAAATAAGCATGCATAGATACAGGTCCTTGAATTAATTTTGTGCAAGAAGTTTTCTGGGAAAAAAAAAATCCATATTCCCCCTGGTCCTAACCTAACCCTAACCCTGGTTTCACCAATACTTCAAGGCCTATGTATTCTAGCTTGCTTGATTTGCGTTACGTGGATTTACTTGTTACGTTAAGTGTTTCCTGCGTGAGGTACTTTGTGTTGTACGTTGCCATGACGTTCAAGCGCACAAAAGTGCTACAAAGGTACCTCAACTTTGTTGTTGGACCCAACAAACGTGTCCCCACTTTAAGTCCTTGAATTTGAGGGTATTGGACCTGCAAAGTTAACCAAGGTGTGGGAACCCTGAACAACATGCAAGGAGGCATTTTTACTATGTGAAAAGATGTTTAACAGACGTTTTTTCTGTGAAATCATGTAAGACATTTTTTTTTCTTGCCTAAGACATGGCAAGATGTTTTTCCTTGTACCTTGGTGATAAATTAGAAAATGCACCTTTACCACAGAGCAGGAATCCCTGCAGGTGTTTCAGTCACACCGTACATGAGGCAGGACTAGGCAAAACCCTTTTCACATGCGTGACCCGTCACATCTGCGCTTTCAAATGATAATGTAGCAACACTGAAACAAAAGGCAAATGGTCTTTGATTTTAAAGGCGTTCATTTTTTGTAAGTCCATCCTTGTATTTAACAGCTCTATGATTAACAGATGTGAGACTGTCTGATGATGAACATCATTTATTGTGGCTATAATGGTAAGGGTTTTAATAAGCGGTCTCATGAGCACAGCATTGTGGAATTTAATGTTTTGCTTATGTTAACGCTAGTTGAATCTACAGGGCATGTTTTGACGAAGATGAGGGATCAAAGGTCACACGAGATGGTCAGAGCCTTGTCACACTGGAACGCTGATATGGGGCCACTGTCTGGGCCTTAATGTCAGTTTCAAGAGCAGGAAGGTCAGATTGTTTTAATCAGCCTCATTCTAAGCATGTGTGCATGTGCTGGGGTATTTTGGGTAGTGGTGACAGGCGATACTTAGTGGTGTATATGTGGCTCTACACTATGATCCTCTTTATAGCTGTTAAGACTGGCGATATTGGATTTGCTGTAATGTGCCACGTTCTCACTCTCTCTCTCTGTTCAAAGACATTAAAGGGTCCATAAATCTGCATTTCTATGCATTTGTGGTTTTGTCATTGCCGTTTATGAGCAGCTTGTGTAATTGTGGAGTGTTTTGTTTAAGTTGCCGGCTGTCGTAGAAGTGCCATGCTGTAAAGACTCTTTGTCTGGTCGACATGAATAAAGGCAGCGGCAGGAGGAGGAGCTGTGTAATCTGACACAGCTGGGCTCATGAACCGGTCCCACTCCTCGTCCTCAGAGAGAAAGAGAGCATGCTGACTTCAGACTGACATTCGATTCAACCCACAGGCAACAGTGGTGACGGTGCAGGCGGGACTCTCCTTCTTTCTGTGGTTATTCTGAGAGTTCGCTCTTCTGTGCAACAGCATGTTTCTTCCTTCCCAGTCTTCACTTGCCGAGCTGACGGGGTATTCTGAAAGTCATGGGAGTGGTCTTTCTCAAACGAGTCCTGGAATGTGCTTTTAAAGGGAGGAAAACCCTATCAACTCGTCTCCTTAACCCTGTTTTTAGTTTTTTCCCTCTTCCCTGGGATTGCTGCTTAAGTCTCCTTCCAGACGCTGGAAACTGGATCTACTTGTGTAACATTCCTAGATTACAGCAAATCCTTTTTTCTCCCCCACTTCTTGTACTTTCTTTGTACTCATCCTGTGCTGTTCTTTACTGAAAAGCAAATCTTTTAAAAAAGGAAATCTCCTGCTCTCCACTTTAAGGAACGGCTGCTGGAATTGCGCAAATTGTACGAGTGTGTTGGTGTTCGGGACTCAACCATTCCTGGTGGTGGGGATACCTTACAGTGGCCCTAGGCGACCTGTTGGAGCTGTGTTTCTTGCTGTGTCATTAGAATAAGACTGTACGAAAACGAGTGAAACGGGAAAGAGGAACTCTTTCTACAAAAGGTCTTATGGGACTTTTTGTTTTTATGTAAAGAGCATGATGAAGAGTCAATCTGCTCCCCATGTCTGCTACGGTTAGACTACAGCCTGTGTACTCATGGAAGGGGGTGCTCAAGCTCTTCTCTTGCATAGCTGCCCGAACTGCTAGTAAACCTAAAGGTAACCATAATATGCTCTCATTGTTTACTACCACCACTAACTCACCTGTAAGAGGCAGGCCATTTCATTTGTTTCTCAATCACAGTGTTAAAGTTAGCCAAAGACTGTTTTGTCCATACAATGAAAGTCAAAGGAGTTTAAAACAACATTGATTTTCATATAGTATGTACCAAAAAACACAGAGACCTTACGACACAAACCTTGTTTTCTTTGGGCATCTGGTTACATTCCTATTCTTTCTACTGTAGACGAAGGAAAAGCTCTTTTCTCTGTTATAAAATGCTGAAAACCCTCCCATCCTTGATTTTTGTTTTCTTTGTCTATGTGTTTGTTGTCAGTTTGAGTCTATGGCATGCAAGGGTAACTTAAGTGGAGCTGACATACTGTGTGCATTGTTCCTGCGTCTTCAACTCAGCCATGCTTTTCTGTTCACTAGTTATTGTAGTAGTGCATGGGCTACTAGGATTATACATGCATGTGTTCGGAATTGGTGTGTTGAACACTAAAGGGGGACGCTACAGTGAGGGCATGCTGTGACTCGTCTGCCTGCTCAGGGAACTGTGACTCACAGACAGGAGGATCATGTGTTTTTGTGGCTTGTACATATCAAGAGACTACCGAAGTATTCCAGTATTTTAAAAATATACATATATAGCCTAAATAATGCTAAAGAATATATTGCATTGTATTATCAATCTCAACTTTTCGATTTTATTTTGCAATTTTGAGACACAAGGAAAGCCTCTCTAGTAACTGAATAGCTAGAATTATTAAATTAATTAAATGTATTTTTTGAAAAAAGACAGAATTATATTTATTGGATCTCAATCATGACCCTTTTATAAATGTCATTTATTGAGAAATATTTACTCAATGTCTCTTTTTTTTTTCTTCTTTTTTTTCATTTGAATAAATTGTTCGTTATAACTAGTGGCTAGTTACATCATCTAAAAGTATACACTTTCGCTTACTGGAATCCCCTAAGAAATAGATATAAATGTTATCACATTTCTCCAAAAAATATGCATGTCCATTTACCCACAATACAATTATATTTCTTTACCGCATCTCACATTTTCTATTTTATTTTTTCATGCCAAAGATTTTTGCTGGTGGCTAAATGACTGCATTAGTTTTATGACCGAATTGGTCCTGAGATTCAGAACGGTCACTATGTGACTTGTGAAAGGCTTCATAAACTTGTTCTCATACTAGCAGCTGAGTCAATTACAAATGTTGATATCAAAACAAAATTGAGTTCAGCTTTTAAGTCCCTGTTGGCTTTTGGTCATGCTGATCCATGCCATTGACCATCTGCCAGATTTGGACTTCTACACCTCCTAATCTGCTGAATAATTTCACCAGATACTTTAATGCATATTGATCGTCCTTCCATTCTGAATTGCTTCTGATGAAATATTGAAGTGTGGCTTAATGTGGAGAAATCAATCTGAAGGCCAACCGGTATTGTGCTCTGCATTAGTCCTGCCCACCATGAGTATCTATCTGATTTAACAGGCCTCACATTACAAAAGATAAAAACGGATAAAGTTGTATTTTGGGCTGGGCAATATGGTCTGAGTTTTTTTTTTTTTTTTTTTCTCTCTCTTTTTTTTTTCTTGCCTGAATGGAGAAACTGTATTTTTGACTTTTTCTATATGGATTAAAGCACTTTTTTTCTTTTCTTTTTTTTTTGTTTCTTTTTTTATTATTATTGTTTCGCATCCTGCACAATTTTGTCTTACAATGTTAATGTTGAAGGCTATGAAAACAAATGGTTAAATGTAAGTAACCATGCATGCTATATGTGCAAAAAAGAGTTAAAACAAAAAAGCAGACGTTAAAATTGCTACATCAAAAATTTTAAACAAAACAAAAGCACAGGATAATTGTTAAATTAGCTACATTTGATTACCCCATTACAATAGTCAATTTACAGTTACTGCTGTAATAAATATTTTTGCAAAATGTAGTTTTGTGGAGAATTGCTTGCAGAAGGCCCGTCCACTCCTGACATTTAAATGGAAATATTTGCATGACTTCAACTTTTACAGATGGAGAAAACATGGAAATGTAAGTTATGGAAATGTAAACGTAAGTTTTGTAAGTTACAGAGGAAAAACGCCACATCTTAAATGCAATAAACAGTACAAATATCTGTCAGAGTATCTGACGGGGCAAGCTGCATTGAACTACATGCGTTAACTATATCTTACGAGTTATTTTGAATGATATAAAGCATATCTCATGTTTAGGACAGTTTGGATTTTGCACTTTCCCGCTGCTGCTCACTCTGTTTTCAGATGTGCTTGTAATACTAACGTATATTGATATAAATTGTATTGCCTCATTCTGTATTGTTTATTAAAATATTGATATATCGTACAAACTCGGTATATTGCCCAGTCCTATAGTTGAATTCTTAGGGGTACTAAAAGGAGGTCGGTTAGACGGGTATGTCTGTTTCTATCAACATCACGTATGAAGAAATATCTGTTTGACTTGTTTTGAACTTGTATTGTTCCCGGTTTCATTGACTCTTCTGTTGTTATTATACTGTATTGTACAGTTGCTATAGAAAAAACAAAGGTGTTGGTGTATAGAAAGTAATTCTGGTCAAAGGATGCTTTGTTGATAAGAAGGATTTGGAAGACTTAGTTTAGTTGGCGAGGGAGCTTAATGACACTTTAACAGCACGAAAACACCTTTTTTGTTACACAATGAACAAGTTAACTTGCCTTGCTGGACTGACTACCGGTGAGACTTGATTTTTAACCGCCTTTATTCTTTCAGTTGTAAAATAAACCAGGAAAGCAGTTGGAAAACAGACAATGGAAAAAGTCTAGATCTATCTATGCATTTTACAAAACTAACAAAACCTCTCTATCTCTTTCCAGAGGTCCACACATTTCAAGGAAAAAAGAAAGACTTACTTGGGAATCATATGGACGAAGGCAAGTATTCAGTTTTATGTTTTCAAAATACAATAACAGTAAACAGAACTCTCACACTGTTTGGGTAAGCCAGGCAGAATCATCTGCCAATGTGAAGGCTTTTGGAAATGTTTGTTGAAACTTGCAACGGGTTTGGGTATTTTTTTGGCTGCGATGCTTCAGTTCATGTTCAGCTGATGTTTACTTCAGCTTGAGTTCATGGGGGTGGCTTCTTAGTGGAAAGAATGGAGAAGTGGCAGAGAAGAGATAAATGATAAGGGTTTGAGCCTGTATTCACTCACAGTCCCCATCTGGAGAGCTGGTCAGATCTGTTCCACCAAACTCCCATTCCCTCTGAGATGTTACCACAGGCAGAACCATTAGACATTGCAGAGTGACCCATCTATACCAAAATGATCCCTTGTGGGCCACATCACACTACCATCTCCTTGGCCTTAATCTTTTCATCCACCAGAGCCCTGAATACTGAACCTCTTGTCTGTGCCTTCCATCAAATCTAGAAGGGCTTCTTCCAGAGAACTGTGTTCCAGAATGCTGTTTACAAACTAAACTTGACCAAAAGCAGTTCATTTTATTGGAACGTATCCCAGAATATATCCCACAATCCCCTTCTCTGCAATCATACATGTGTACTGTACAAGCTTGTTTCCATAGCACACATAAGCCTCATAGAGAAAGTGAAAGAGGAAAGGTTTTATTATCCATTTTGAGAACTGACTTAAGATCTCAGGAATAAAACTAATTCCCATTACAGAATGTTGCAGACCATTAACCACATTACTGCAGCAAGCCTAAATCCAATGGTAACACCTATTGAGTGTACAACAAAGCTCTTGACCACAAACATCTCCATGCAGTCTGGCATCAGACCACATAATTTACTGTACCTGATAAAACTGCAAGACTCCAAGAATTGGCTAATATTTTTATGCATTCAAGTACACTGTTAATTAGCACTACCATCAATTTATGCAGCTGCAAATGCATATTATTACGCAGCTCGCTTTACAAAGTGTTGCATTCATAGTAAGAAACTTTATGCAAGTGTTTAATGTAGATGTTTGTAGCAGAGGTTAGTTACGCAAGTGCCATTTGAAAATGACTTTGTTTGATGTTAACATCTGGCAATATATTAGCTTACAAAAATCGTGTTATCATGTTTGGACCAATTTCAGTTACATTTTAATAGAAATCTTAGATGCAAAACTTTAATCAAAATAGGTTTTTCCCCCCATATTTTTTACAAAATTGTGATAAGCTTTATTCTAATATTTTAAGATGATTTTAGGCTAGAGGTCTCTCTTTAGAGTTCTCATTTTATCTATGCAAAACTTTGAAAGGTGAGATGCACACTTATATAATATGCGTTTACAGCTTCACAGATGGTCCTTGTGATCAAAAGCTTTGTTCACTCAGTAGGTCTTAGTATTGGGTCTGCTTAAACTGCATGGCATTCTTTAGTCAAAGGTTACAGAAACACAGTGGATTCAAGTATGCAAATGAAAATTCAATGGCCAAAGCTTTGCAAGCAAGTAGTGCCACTGTACATAATACAGGTTTTTAGGTGGAAATGCTTTCGATTGTCTGTGCCATTAAACCGGATGTGTTTAAGTGGCTAGCTATAAACTTGGTGTTGCCCTTTTGAGCTTTTTGCTCAGTGTATTTTAGTCCTTGGACTTGTCCAACTGCCTGGCTTGGACTCAGCACAGCACTAATGGTGATGTTACCCTCAGCATTAATGTTGTTTTTGCTGAGGCTCCA
This sequence comes from Pimephales promelas, assembly GCF_988280905.1. Classification (NCBI taxonomy): domain Eukaryota; kingdom Metazoa; phylum Chordata; class Actinopteri; order Cypriniformes; family Leuciscidae; genus Pimephales; species Pimephales promelas. The sequence continues at coordinate 28,862,221 of NC_142778.1, forward strand.
TTAATCTGATGTATTAAATTTACCTGGCTTAACTGTCTACCTGAGACACAAAATAACAGTCTGGGACATTGTGCCATTTTTAAACTCCAGCTTGTGCAGCATTGCCTTTTGTTCTTCCTAACTCCATTAGAAGACCTGACAACAAGTCTGCTCTAACCACTTCCTCTGGGGTTACAGGATTTCCTGTTATATGTGATGGACTGCAAACTTTCCACTGACATAGCAGCTCAGCACTGCTGGAGAAAAGAGACACACCACAGATCTTTTGATTCCCAGACGAAGAACTTCACAAATAGAAAATTCAGCAATGCCACAAGGGCTCTTACCACTATTTGCTTTCTTCCAGAGTTTTAAACAAATTCGCTGTGAAGTCGACTTTTTTTTTTTTTAACCCAAGTCTACTATATTTATGTGCCATATAATTTTTCTACAGCGCTTTCTAGACTCACTAAAAATGTGAAGGGAATATACTCTTGGCACAGTGGACTAAAAAGTGAAACAAATTGCAAGCCATCACGATTTCCATTATAGCTTGCCTAAACAGTAACCCATACTGGACATAAAGCCTTTTTAACATCGCATTGATTTAATGATTAATTGACACTTCCTCTTGCTCATTACTTTGAAGATTATTTAAGATTATTTAGACTATTCATGAGTTGAAGAACATGACGTTTAAACATGCTTCGAAGGAATGCCCCATCCTAAATTTTTAGCTTTGGCAGAAGCAGGATATTTTGCCTGCCAACCACAACTTACAAAAGTCAATGTCCATAAATAATCTTTTCTCACAAGTCAAGCACTATCTGTCAAACTATTCCCTTTCAATTAATTTTCACTTTTTTTCTCCTAGTGAGACTCATGCACCACTTCAGCTGTTGTTAAAACCTCAGCTTAATGGAGCAGCACTGTTGTAACAGTAGTTTACGACAGCCATCAGCTGCTCTGACTGTTTCGTGGTGGGAGGTTGGCTACTGTCTCTTTGGCTTAACTTCAAGCAGACAGGCTGTCTTTGCTTCTCTCATTGTATCGGACATCTGCTCTGGATATGGACACACATCTCAACAAAAGCCAAGTCTGTCCAGTCGTGCTCCTGGAGGGCCAACATCCTGCAGAGTTTAGCTTCAACCTGAACCAATACAGCTGTGTGAAGTTTCTACTAATCCTGAAGGCCTTGACTAGCTGGTTTAGAGTGGTCCTCCGGGACCAGGATGGGACACACCTGAAACAAGTTAACAGGTCACCTGTAAATTGTTTCTTTAAAATGTGTACAGTTATTAGGGGCTCGTCAGGGTTTTGATCGCACACCTCCTGCACTCAAGCGAGAATCATGGGTTAATTCAGAGATGCACAACATGACTTGTGACTTGTCCAAGTTAGACAGTGTTCCTGATGTTCAAACAGTGCAGTATTGTGCTAGACTATTAACACCAAGATTTTGTTAGATTCGAGTTCTGACACCTTTTGCCTTGGATGCAAACATCTGTCAAATTATATCGTAAAACAGGTCCTAGAACAACAATAAATGATACAAGAACAATAGTTTAGCCCTTCTAAAACCTGAGATTTCTGATTGGATGTTGATCCAGGAAGATGTGTAAATCATGTTAGGAAGCCATATGATTTGCAATGATACACATGGAAACAAACGTTTATCAGTTTGTTGGCATTTCCTTAGTCATCCTTTAGTCTTTGACTGCAAGCCTAGAAAGACATTGAGGCCATGGTGTTAGCTGTTGTGCTTGGACTAATTTTGGCCTCAGTTGTTATGCTCTGAGAGCTACTCAGAGGGGGCTGAAAGTACTTGGCTTTATCAGAGGAGATGTTTACTAGCAGATTCTAAGCCACCTACATACACGCACAGCTCGCCGTCTATCCATACCCCCACCCTCCTTTCTGGCACTGTCCTTATTTCTTCACATGAGACGATTTACTATGCTCTGGTCCTGCCACAGTCCTGCCTTTGTTCTGTAGTCTCTTTATTTCTCACTTAATTGATGTCCGTGTTAAATCTGCAATCAGTCTTTTTCATTTGCTCCCTGGTGCTGATTTACAGTTGCTCTTGTGCTTCCTATTAACTGATGTGTAGAAGTAGTATATATAGCGGTAGGGTGTTACAGTTGGGTCACACCATTCCTTTTCTCATGAATTAGGCAAGAATCCATCTCAAGTCCTATACTTCTCTGCACAGGTTGTCCCATACACATTCACACTTCTCACAGCAGCTTGTTGCCATAGGAACACTCTTCCAGCAGACATGCGCTCTGGTTTTCTGAGTCCACTCTCCATGTCTGGCTTAAAAAAAAAAGGGTGAGGCGTGAAGATCTGTGCATTTTACTCATGCCAGAAATAGCTGCCCTGAGTTTTCCTTAGAGGCCCTTGTCTGACTTATCGGTGGCACTAGACGGCTATATCTCTGAGCCACTCAGGGAGAACAGGCATTGCCTGGCTCACAGCACTGTTGAGTCTTTTTCATCTCTCTTTGCAGTTCATACTAGTTAAATCAGCAGAAACGTGTACATTTTTACCCTGAGGCTACATTCTAAAATGTCTACTTTATTTTCCGGAAGCAGAAGTGCTCAGATCAGTACATTAGATGCCAGCTGATCTCTGCTGTCATGCATAATGCATTTGCTTAGCTGGTTGTGGATGTTACTTGTAAATGTGTGAACCTCCATTTCTTTATGGTTGTCTATTAGCCAAACAAACTCTTTTCTTTATCTCCTTTTCTTTAGAAATGAGTCGCCAGACTGCCACAGCGCTGCCCACAGGAACCTCCAAGTGTCCCCCTTCTCAGCGCGTCCCAACCTTGTCAGGCACCACCGCATCCAACAGTGACCTCGCCAGCCTATTTGAGTGTCCTGTCTGTTTTGACTATGTGCTGCCGCCCATCCTGCAGTGCCAGAGTGGCCATTTGGTTTGTAGCAACTGTCGGCCCAAACTCACCTGCTGCCCCACCTGCAGAGGCCCACTTGGGTCAATCCGCAATTTGGCCATGGAGAAAGTGGCCAACTCGGTTCTTTTCCCCTGCAAGTATGCCTCATCAGGCTGCGAAGTTACTCTACCGCATACAGACAAGGCTGAACACGAGGAGCTTTGTGAATTCCGGCCATACTCTTGCCCTTGTCCTGGCGCATCCTGCAAGTGGCAGGGATCTCTCGATGCCGTCATGCCTCACTTGCTGCACCAGCACAAGTCCATAACCACGCTACAAGGTGAGGATATTGTCTTCCTGGCCACAGACATCAACTTGCCTGGGGCAGTGGACTGGGTCATGATGCAGTCGTGCTTCGGCTTCCATTTTATGCTCGTGCTGGAGAAGCAGGAGAAATATGACGGCCACCAGCAGTTCTTTGCCATCGTGCAGCTGATCGGCACACGGAAACAAGCGGAAAACTTCGCCTACCGGTTGGAGTTGAACGGCCACCGGCGGCGACTCACCTGGGAGGCGACGCCACGTTCCATCCATGAGGGCATTGCCACTGCCATCATGAACAGTGACTGCCTGGTGTTTGACACCTCTATTGCTCAGCTGTTTGCAGAGAATGGCAACCTGGGTATCAATGTCACCATATCCATGTGCTGAGGACTAACAGCCGTGCGTACTTGAACACATACACACATACAACATGAAACCAGACATTTCAAAAGACCGCAGGATACCTTGAGTTGTGCTTGGGGGACGGGGGAGTAGCTAACCTAGGGAAATTTTTGCTGTTGTATGTTCCAAGTAGTTATAAAAAAACAAAAAACAAACAAACTGTAATTGGTTGGAGCTTGGCACATGCAACCTGACTTTACTCCTGGGTTCTCAGTTTTATGCTACAATATTATATAAATTAAATAATTAATGTATTCTACACTTTTGAGAGCAACATTTATTGCCCTCGAAGGCATAGGAAAGCCATGTATGTGGAATGGACTTTTGCAGATGTGGCATTTGGAACAAGGGTTTGAGGAACAGCACGCAGAACTGGATGGCGGTTGGGAATATTGATCAATTTTGCGGTGGGTTTGCTCAAAAGGTGCAACCCTTAGAGCATTTCATTCTGTTTTTGTTTCCCAAGATGTTTCACATTTCAGTTCAGATAAAACACTAACGTTTAAATATTAGGTTTTGTTTTATGTCCCCCACCCCCCTCTAATTTTCCCTACCTTGAGTATGATACAGAAAGGTTCTGATAATTGGTGCATGACCACTGGATTAGTTATAACATGTCCAGATTTCATTTTAGAGGTCTTGTTTGTTTCTGCCTATCATTGCAGTGTTTCTCCTGTTTGTTTTTGAAGGGATAGTTTCATAACTTGGCACACGCACATCAAGCCAGGTTGTAAAAAGTCTTTTTTTTTTTTTTTTTGTTTTTTTTTTTAAATCAATGCCACGCTTCTTTTGTTGTATCAAAAACTCTTTAATGGCTAGATTTCAGATAGATCATACGTTTTGTTTCCTGAGATGGGAGCCCTCCATTACAAACAATGGAGTAAGCACTGCACTGAATATCAGGCTTGGAACAGGGGCAATTATTACAGTTATTATAATGATATTGTCATAATTATCATTTTGCAATGACTTATAAGAAAATGGAATGAAAAGGCTGTTGTAACATTGTGGCTAATCTTCAGTGTTTGTAGATAGTGTTGTTCTTCAGAAGACCTAAATGTCTTCTTTTTCTCTTTTTGTAAGTCAATATTTTTGTTGCTATTCTTTGTATGTCTGTATTTCTGTTGTGTTTTTTTTGTTTTGTTTTTTTTGCAAGGATAGGGTGAAGCAAAGCCAAACATCTCTGTGGATACATTGTACTGTTGCTAGTCCTGATCTCTAATTTTATTTGTTTTGTTTTGTTCTATTTTGCCAGTAAATAAATCTATCTTTTTCATACCCATTTTCTCACTCCTCATTCTAAACTACAGCTGATGGGGATGGCTTTATTTGCTTCCCCCTTCTCCTAATAGGTGAGAATGTGTGAAGCAAACAAGTGCTCTGCCAAATAGATTTTGTCATAATTTGGGAACAAACCTTAGAAACATTTCAACTGTAAGTGCAGTGTTTTAGTAGCCTCGCTAACATCAGACCACGTCTCATTGACATTGAGACTTGGGTCCATTTATTGGGTGCTACGAATGTCTCTCAAATGCGCCTGTACGTTGCTCATAGCCAATCATTTCAATTATACCAGATGACGTATGTGGAACGACAGAAATTAGACGAGGAAGAAGACTATGAGTCAGAGATTTGTGTACACGATGGCGTATGTATCTAAGGCTGCATCGAAAGGTAACTTCGCATCTGCTGCCATGTTTGATCCATAGGTATAAACAAACTGCTTTGGTGTGTCGCATAGACGTCGTCATCGTCTTGCTTCTCCCTCCCCGTTCTGTGATTGGTCCCTTCACTGAGGCAAATCTGGTCCATGGTATCCAGACTACCTAGCAGCGTGAATAAAAATGTGCCCAGGCTAGTGTTTTAGTGTAAATATTTTAGACTGATTTAAACCTTTCTTTTTGTTCAAAAATATTGTTTGTTTGGTTTTTTTTTTTTTGTTATGCAATGCTTCATGAAACTGCTTACATTACATCAACCCAAACACACCCCTACCTTGGAATTCGCAATTCAAGAGTCGATGTCTCTATCATAGCGGAAGCGAAGGTAGGTTTGTTTTTGTTTGATTTTTGTTAACTTTTTTTTTTGTTTAATTTCAATGTTGTTTAATTTGCACTAGGTGGTACGTTACTTAGAACTTTAAGGAGAATTTTGAAATCTTAATGGAGAAAATATACTCTATGTTTCCTCTTATATGGTTCTACAGAATTAATGATATGTATTGTGCTCTTGCTTTAGATGTTTTGGTAATAACATGAACTTCCTGGTTGGATTTTCCTTTAATGTTAAATGCTAAAATGTTTAATTTCTCTATTGCTAATATCATCATTTGGAGTTGCAAAATGATTCTCAGATTTGTGCAACATTTCTGTCTTCCATTGGCTGGAAACACATGGACAAACATAGTCCAACCCAAACTAATGCCATTGGTTACGGTAATGCTAGTCAGAATGCAGCATTTATCCTTTTTGGGGAGATCAATCAACAAATAGCCTATAGCTGTGTCTACACACTTTAGCTTAAAAACAGGTTATGTTTCAAGAACAAAGTGTATGGGAAATAGGCTTCTCACAAATCTCTATGCTTTGTGGAACTTACTGACTTGTGTGAAAGTGGTTAGTACACATCTTTTGATATTTCCAAACATGTTTTCTGTTTTCAGGACAGAGCTGTCATGCAGGTATTACAGACATTGAGAACAAGAATGTATTAACCGTTTAGAACTCCCAAACACAGTAAAATGTCAGCATTGTTTGCAGTATAGCATAGCAAATTATCATGTGCATGACAACTACAAACACGGCAATACTATAATAATATTTGTCAATTAATCACTTCTACAGCATTTCATCTGTTCTGGTAGAACAGACTAGTGCACTGCTACACTGGTGATTTATTTATTTATTTATTTATTTAGTATTTTTTTTTTTTTTGTCACTGTCGGTTTTTTTTCGGGTCGAATTTTTGAGTTTCGATATCTCAGCTCTGGAAGGGTCTAGAGCCTCCATTTTTGCACTCAGGTCTAAGTCTCATGACCCTCTATCAGAATCCAGAGTTTTGAGAAGATTGGAGAAACTTAATTTTTCACCCGAAAAAAAAAAACGAAAGGGGTACCACTGTCGGTTTTTTTTTCGGGTCGAATTTTTGAGTTTCATGACCCTCTATCAGAATCCAGAGTTTTGAGAAGATTGGAGAAACTTAGATTTTCGCCCGAAAAAAAAACCGAAAGGGGTACCACTGTCGTTTTATTTTCGGGTAGAATTTTTGAGTTTCGATATCTCAGCTCTGGAAGGGTCTAGAGCCTCCATTTTTGCACTCAGGTCTATGTCTCATGGCCCTCTATCAGAATCCAGAGTTTTGAGAAGATTGGAGAAACTTAATTTTTCGCCCGAAAAAAAAAACGAAAGGGGTACCACTGTCGTTTTTTTTTTCGGGTCGAATTTTTGAGTTTCGATATCTCAGCTCTGGAAGGGTCTAGAGCCTCCATTTTTGCACTCAGGTCAAAGTCTCACAGCCTTCTATCAGAATCCAGAGTTTTGAGAAGATTGGAGAAACTTAATTTTTCGCCCAAAAATGAAAAAAAACGAAAGGGGTAACGCTGTCGTTTTTTTTTTTCGGGTCGAAATTTTGAATTTTGATATCTCAGCTCTGGAAGGGTCTAGATCATCCATTTTTGCACTCAGGTCAAAGTTTCGTGGTCCTCTATCATAATCCAGAGTTTTGAGAAGATTGGAGAAACTTAATTTTTCGCCCGAAAACGAAAAAAAACTAAAGGGGTAACACTGTCATTTTTTTTTCGGGTCGAAATTTTGAATTTCGATATCTCAGCTCTGGAAGGGTCTAGAGCCTCCATTTTTGCACTCAGGTCAAAGTCTCGTGGTCTTCTTTCAGAATCCAGAGTTTTGAGAAGATTGGAGAAACTTAATTTTTCGCCCGAAAATGGAAAAAAACGAAAGGGGTAACACTGTCGTTTTTTTTTTTCCGGTCGAAATTTTGAATTTTGATATCTCAGCTCTGGCAGGGTCTAGATCATCCATTTTTGCACTCAGGTCTAAGTCTCACAGCCCTCTATCATAATCCAGAGTTTTGAGAAGATTGGAGAAACTTAATTTTTCGCCCAAAAATGAAAAAAAACGAAAGGGGTAACACTGTCGTTTTTTTTTCGGGTCGAAATTTTGAATTTTGATATCTCAGCTCTGGAAGGGTCTAGAGCCTCCATTTTTGCACTCAGGTCAAAGTCTCGCGGCCTTCTATCAGAATCCAGAGTTTTGAGAAGATTGGAGAAACTTAATTTTTCGCCCAAAAATGAAAAAAAAATGAAAGGGGTAACACTGTCGTTTTTTTTTTTCGGGTCGAAATTTTGAATTTTGATATCTCAGCTCTGGAAGGGTCTAGATCATCCATTTTTGCACTCAGGTCTAAGTCTCACAGCCCTCTATCATAATCCAGAGTTTTGAGAAGATTGGAGAAACTTAATTTTTCGCCCAAAAATGAAAAAAAACAAAAGGGGTAACACTGTCGTTTTTTTTTTCAGGTCGAAATTTTGAATTTTGATATCTCAGCTCTGGAAGGGTCTAGAGCCTCCATTTTTGCACTCAGGTCAAAGTCTCGCGGCCTTCTATCAGAATCCAGAGTTTTGAGAAGATTGGAGAAACTTAATTTTTCAGCCAAAAATGAAAAAAAAACGAAAGGGGTAACACTGTCGTTTTTTTTTCGGGTCGAAATTTTGAATTTTGATATCTCAGCTCTGGAAGGGTCTAGATCATCCATTTTTGCACTCAGGTCTAAGTCTCACAGCCCTCTATCATAATCCAGAGTTTTGAGAAGATTGGAGAAACTTAATTTTTCAGCCAAAAATAAAAAAAAACGAAAGGGGTAACACTGTCGTTTTTTTTCGGGTCGAAATTTTGAATTTTGATATCTCAGCTCTGGAAGGGTCTATATCATCCATTTTTGCACTCAGGTCTAAGTCTCACAGCCCTCTATCATAATCCAGAGTTTTGAGAAGATTGGAGAAACTTAATTTTTCGCCCAAAAATGAAAAAAAAAACGAAAGGGGAAACACTGTTGTTTTTTTTTCTGGTCGAAATTTTGAATTTTGATATCTCAGCTCTGGAAGGGTCTAGATCATCCATTTTTGCACTCAGGTCTAAGTCTCACAGCCCTCTATCATAATCCAGAGTTTTGAGAAGATTGGAGAAACTTAATTTTTCGCCCAAAAATGAAAAAAAAACGAAAGGGGTAACACTGTCGTTTTTTTTTCGGGTCGAAATTTTGAATTTTGATATCTCAGCTCTGGAAGGGTCTAGAGCCTCCATTTTTGCACTCGGGTCAAAGTCTCGTGGCCTTCTATCAGAATCCAGAGTTTTGAGAAGATTGGAGAAACTTAATTTTTCGCCCAAAAATGAAAAAAAACGAAAGGGGTAACACTGTCGTTTTTTTTTCGGGTCGAAATTTTGAATTTTGATATCTCAGCTCTGGAAGGGTCTAGATCATCCATTTTTGCACTCAGGTCTAAGTCTCACAGCCCTCTATGATAATCCAGAGTTTTGAGAAGATTGGAGAAACTTAATTTTTCGCCCAAAAATGAAAAAAAACGAAAGGGGTAACACTGTCGTTTTTTTTTCGGGTCGAAATTTTGAATTTTGATATCTCAGCTCTGGAAGGGTCTAGATCATCCATTTTTGCACTCAGGTCTAAGTCTCACAGCCCTCTATCAGAATCCAGAGTTTTGAGAAGATTGGAGAAACTTAATTTTTCGCCCAAAAATGAAAAAAACGAAAGGGGTAACACTGTCGTTTTTTTTTCGGGTCGAAATTTTGAATTTTGATATCTCAGCTCTGGAAGGGTCTCTAGAGCCTCCATTTTTGCACTCAGGTCAAAGTCTCGTGGCCTTCTATCAGAATCCAGAGTTTTGAGAAGATTGGAGAAACTTAATTTTTCGCCCAAAAATGAAAAAAAACGAAAGGGGTAACACTGTCGTTTTTTTTTCGGGGCGAAATTTTGAATTTTGATATCTCAGCTCTGGAAGGGTCTAGAGCCTCCATTTTTGCACTCAGGTCAAAGTCTCGCGGCCTTCTATCAGAATCCAGAGTTTTGAGAAGATTGGAGAAACTTAATTTTTTGCCCAAAAATGAAAAAAAACGAAAGGGGTAACACTGTCGTTTTTTTTTCGGGTCGAAATTTTGAATGTTGATATCTCAGCTCTGGAAGGGTCTAGATCATTCATTTTTGCACTCAGGTCTAAGTCTCACAGCCCTCTATCATAATCCAGAGTTTTGAGAAGATTGGAGAAACTTAATTTTTCGCCCAAAAATGAAAAAAAACGAAAGGGGTAACACTGTCGTTTTTTTTTCGGGTCGAAATTTTGAATGTTGATATCTCAGCTCTGGAAGGGTCTAGATCATCCATTTTTGCACTCAGGTCTAAGTCTCACAGCCCTCTATCATAATCCAGAGTTTTGAGAAGATTGGAGAAACTTAATTTTTCGCCCAAAAATGAAAAAAAACGAAAGGGGGTAACACTGTCGTTTTTTTTTCGGGTCGAAATTTTGAATTTTGATATCTCAGCTCTGGAAGGGTCTAGAGCCTCCATTTTTGCACTCAGGTCAAAGTCTCGTGGCCTTCTATCAGAATCCAGAGTTTTGAGAAGATTGGAGAAACTTAATTTTTCGCCCAAAAATGAAAAAAAACGAAAGGGGTAACACTGTCGTTTTTTTTTTCGGGTCGAAATTTTGAATTTTGATATCTCAGCTCTGGAAGGGTCTAGAGCCTCCATTTTTGCACTCAGGTCAAAGTCTCGCGGCCTTCTATCAGAATCCAGAGTTTTGAGAAGATTGGAGAAACTTAATTTTTCGCCCAAAAATGAAAAAAAACGTAAGGGGTAACACTGTCGGTTTTTTTTCGGGTCGAAATTTTGAATGTTGATATCTCAGCTCTGGAAGGGTCTAGATCATCCATTTTTGCACTCAGGTCTAAGTCTCACAGCCCTCTATCATAATCCAGAGTTTTGAGAAGATTGGAGAAACTTAATTTTTCGCCCAAAAATGAAAAAAAACGAAAGGGGTAACACTGTCGTTTTTTTTTTTCGGGTCGAAATTTTGAATTTTGATATCTCAGCTCTGGAAGGGTCTAGAGCCTCCATTTTTGCACTCAGGTCAAAGTCTCGCGGCCTTCTATCAGAATCCAGAGTTTTGAGAAGATTGGAGAAACTTAATTTTTCGCCCAAAAATGAAAAAAAACGAAAGGGGTAACACTGTCGTTTTTTTTTTCGGGTCGAAATTTTGAATTTTGATATCTCAGCTCTAGAAGGGTCTAGATCATCCATTTTTGCACTCAGGTCTAAGTCTCACAGCCCTCTATCATAATCCAGAGTTTTGAGAAGATTGGAGAAACTTAATTTTTCGCCCAAAAATGAAAAAAAACGAAAGGGGTAACACTGTCGTTTTTTTTTTTCGGGTCGAAATTTTGAATTTTGATATCTCAGCTCTGGAAGGGTCTAGAGCCTCCATTTTTGCACTCAGGTCAAAGTCTCGCGGCCTTCTATCAGAATCCAGAGTTTTGAGAAGATTGGAGAAACTTAATTTTTCGCCCAAAAATGAAAAAAAACGAAAGGGGTAACACTGTCGTTTTTTTTTTCGGGTCGAAATTTTGAATTTTGATATCTCAGCTCTAGAAGGGTCTAGATCATCCATTTTTGCACTCAGGTCTAAGTCTCACAGCCCTCTATCATAATCCAGAGTTTTGAGAAGATTGAAGAAACTTAATTTTTCGCCCAAAAATGAAAAAAAACGAAAGGGGTAACACTGTCGTTTTTTTTTCTGGTCGAAATTTTGAATGTTGATATCTCAGCTCTGGAAGGGTCTAGATCATTCATTTTTGCACTCAGGTCTAAGTCTCACAGCCCTCTATCATAATCCAGAGTTTTGAGAAGATTGGAGAAACTTAATTTTTCGCCCAAAAATGAAAAAAAACGAAAGGGGTAACACTGTCGTTTTTTTTTCGGGTCGAAATTTTGAATTTTGATATCTCAGCTCTGGAAGGGTCTAGAGCCTCCATTTTTGCACTCAGGTCAAAGTCTCGCGGCCTTCTATCAGAATCCAGAGTTTTGAGAAGATTAGAGAAACTTAATTTTTCGCCCAAAAATGAAAAAAAACGTAAGGGGTAACACTGTCGTTTTTTTTTTTTCGGGTCGAAATTTTGAATTTTGATATCTCAGCTCTGGAAGGGTCTAGATCATCCATTTTTGCACACAGGTCTAAGTCTCACAGCCCTCTATCATAATCCAGAGTTTTGAGAAGATTGGAGAAACTTAATTTTTCGCCCAAAAATGAAAAAAAACGAAAGAGGTAACACTGTCGTTTTTTTTCGGGTCGAAATTTTGAATTTTGATATCTCAGCTCTGGAAGGGTCTAGTTCATCCATTTTTGCACTCAGGTCTAAGTCTCACAGCCCTCTATGATAATCCAGAGTTTTGAGAAGATTGGAGAAACTTAATTTTTCGCCCAAAAATGAAAAAAAACGAAAGGGGTAAGTAACACTGTCGTTTTTTTTTTTTCGGGTCGAAATTTTGAATTTTGATATCTCAGCTCTGGAAGGGTCTAGATCATCCATTTTTGCACTCAGGTCTAAGTCTCACAGCCCTCTATCATAATCCAGAGTTTTGAGAAGATTGGAGAAACTTAATTTTTCGCCCAAAAATGAAAAAAAACGAAAGGGGTAACACTGTCGTTTTTTTTTCGGGTCGAAATTTTGAATTTTGATATCTCAGCTCTGGAAGGGTCTAGAGCCTCCATTTTTGCACTCAGGTCAAAGTCTCGCGGCCTTCTATCAGAATCCAGAGTTTTGAGAAGATTAGAGAAACTTAATTTTTCGCCCAAAAATGAAAAAAAAAAACGTAAGGGGTAACACTGTCGTTTTTTTTTTTCGGGTCGAAATTTTGAATTTTGATATCTCAGCTCTGGAAGGGTCTAGATCATCCATTTTTGCACTCAGGTCTAAGTCTCACAGCCCTCTGTCATAATCCAGAGTTTTGAGAAGATTGGAGAAACTTAATTTTTCGCCCAAAAATGAAAAAAAACGAAAGGGGTAACACTGTCATTTTTTTTTCTGGTCGAAATTTTGAATGTTGATATCTCAGCTCTGGAAGGGTCTAGATCATTCATTTTTGCACTCAGGTCTAAGTCTCACAGCCCTCTATCATAATCCAGAGTTTTGAGAAGATTGGAGAAACTTAATTTTTCGCCCAAAAATGAAAAAAAACGAAAGGGGTAACACTGTCGTTTTTTTTTCGGGTCGAAATTTTGAATGTTGATATCTCAGCTCTGGAAGGGTCTAGATCATCCATTTTTGCACTCAGGTCTAAGTCTCACAGCCCTCTATCATAATCCAGAGTTTTGAGAAGATTGGAGAAACTTAATTTTTCGCCCAAAAATGAAAAAAAACGAAAGGGGTAACACTGTCGTTTTTTTTTCGGGTCGAAATTTTGAATGTTGATATCTCAGCTCTGGAAGGGTCTAGATCATCCATTTTTGCACTCAGGTCTAAGTCTCACAGCCCTCTATCATAATCCAGAGTTTTGAGAAGATTGGAGAAACTTAATTTTTCGCCCAAAAATGAAAAAAAACGAAAGGGGTAACACTGTCGTGTTTTTTTCGGGTCGAAATTTTGAATGTTGATATCTCAGCTCTGGAAGGGTCTAGATCATCCATTTTTGCACTCAGGTCTAAGTCTCACAGCCCTCTATCATAATCCAGAGTTTTGAGAACATTGGAGAAACTTAATTTTTCGCCCAAAAATGAAAAAAAACGAAAGGGGTAACACTGTCGTTTTTTTTTTCGGGTCGAAATTTTGAATGTTGATATCTCAGCTCTGGAAGGGTCTAGATCATCCATTTTTGCACTCAGGTCTAAGTCTCACAGCCCTCTATCATAATCCAGAGTTTTGAGAAGATTGGAGAAACTTAATTTTTCGCCCAAAAATGAAAAAAAACGAAAGGGGTAACACTGTCGTTTTTTTTTCGGGTCGAAATTTTGAATGTTGATATCTCAGCTCTGGAAGGGTCTAGATCATCCATTTTTGCACTCAGGTCTAAGTCTCACAGCCCTCTATCATAATCCAGAGTTTTGAGAAGATTGGAGAAACTTAATTTTTCGCCCAAAAATGAAAAAAAATGAAAGGGGTAACACTGTCGTTTTTTTTTCGGGTCGAAATTTTGAATGTTGATATCTCAGCTCTGGAAGGGTCTAGATCATCCATTTTTGCACTCAGGTCTAAGTCTCACAGCCCTCTATCATAATCCAGAGTTTTGAGAAGATTGGAGAAACTTAATTTTTCGCCCAAAAATGAAAAAAAACGAAAGGGGTAACACTGTCGTTTTTTTTTTCGGGTCGAAATTTTGAATGTTGATATCTCAGCTCTGGAAGGGTCTAGATCATCCATTTTTGCACTCAGGTCTAAGTCTCACAGCCCTCTATCATAATCCAGAGTTTTGAGAAGATTGGAGAAACTTAATTTTTCGCCCAAAAATGAAAAAAAAAACGAAAGGGGTAACACTGTCGTTTTTTTTTTCGGGTCGAAATTTTGAATTTTGATATCTCAGCTCTGGAAGGGTCTAGAGCCTCCATTTTTGCACTCAGGTCAAAGTCTCGTGGCCTTCTATCAGAATCCAGAGTTTTGAGAAGATTGGAGAAACTTAATTTTTCGCCCAAAAATGAAAAAAAACGAAAGGGGTAACACTGTCGTTTTTTTTTCAGGTCGAAATTTTGAATTTTGATATCTCAGCTCTGGAAGGGTCTAGATCATCCATTTTTGCACTCAGGTCTAAGTCTCACAGCCCTCTATGATAATCCAGAGTTTTGAGAAGATTGGAGAAACTTAATTTTTCGCCCAAAAATGAAAAAAAACGAAAGGGGTAACACTGTCGTTTTTTTTTCGGGTCGAAATTTTGAATTTTGATATCTCAGCTCTGGAAGGGTCTAGATCATCCATTTTTGCACTCAGGTCTAAGTCTCACAGCCCTCTATCATAATCCAGAGTTTTGAGAAGATTGGAGAAACTTAATTTTTCGCCCAAAAATGAAAAAAAACGAAAGGGGTAACACTGTCGTTTTTTTTTCGGGTCGAAATTTTGAATTTTGATATCTCAGCTCTGGAAGGGTCTAGATCATCCATTTTTGCACTCAGGTCTAAGTCTCACAGCCCTCTATCAGAATCCAGAGTTTTGAGAAGATTGGAGAAACTTAATTTTTCGCCCAAAAATGAAAAAAAACGAAAGGGGTAACACTGTCGTTTTTTTTTCGGGTCGAAATTTTGAATTTTGATATCTCAGCTCTGGAAGGGTCTAGATCATCCATTTTTGCACTCAGGTCTAAGTCTCACAGCCCTCTATCAGAATCCAGAGTTTTGAGAAGATTGGAGAAACTTAATTTTTCGCCCAAAAATGAAAAAAAACGAAAGGGGTAACACTGTCGTTTTTTTTTCGGGTCGAAATTTTGAATTTTGATATCTCAGCTCTGGAAGGGTCTAGATCATCCATTTTTGCACTCAGGTCTAAGTCTCACAGCCCTCTATCAGAATCCAGAGTTTTGAGAAGATTGGAGAAACTTAATTTTTCGCCCAAAAATGAAAAAAAACGAAAGGGGTAACACTGTCGTTTTTTTTTCGGGGCGAAATTTTGAATTTTGATATCTCAGCTCTGGAAGGGTCTAGAGCCTCCATTTTTGCACTCAGGTCAAAGTCTCGCGGCCTTCTATCAGAATCCAGAGTTTTGAGAAGATTGGAGAAACTTAATTTTTCGCCCAAAAATGAAAAAAAACGAAAGGGGTAACACTGTCGTTTTTTTTTCGGGGCGAAATTTTGAATTTTGATATCTCAGCTCTGGAAGGGTCTAGAGCCTCCATTTTTGCACTCAGGTCAAAGTCTCGCGGCCTTCTATCAGAATCCAGAGTTTTGAGAAGATTGGAGAAACTTAATTTTTTGCCCAAAAATGAAAAAAAACGAAAGGGGTAACACTGTCGTTTTTTTTTCGGGTCGAAATTTTGAATGTTGATATCTCAGCTCTGGAAGGGTCTAGATCATTCATTTTTGCACTCAGGTCTAAGTCTCACAGCCCTCTATCATAATCCAGAGTTTTGAGAAGATTGGAGAAACTTAATTTTTCGCCCAAAAATGAAAAAAAACGAAAGGGGTAACACTGTCGTTTTTTTTTCGGGTCGAAATTTTGAATGTTGATATCTCAGCTCTGGAAGGGTCTAGATCATCCATTTTTGCACTCAGGTCTAAGTCTCACAGCCCTCTATCATAATCCAGAGTTTTGAGAAGATTGGAGAAACTTAATTTTTCGCCCAAAAATGAAAAAAAACGAAAGGGGGTAACACTGTCGTTTTTTTTTCGGGTCGAAATTTTGAATGTTGATATCTCAGCTCTGGAAGGGTCTAGAGCCTCCATTTTTGCACTCAGGTCAAAGTCTCGTGGCCTTCTATCAGAATCCAGAGTTTTGAGAAGATTGGAGAAACTTAATTTTTCGCCCAAAAATGAAAAAAAACGTAAGGGGTAACACTGTCGGTTTTTTTTCGGGTCGAAATTTTGAATGTTGATATCTCAGCTCTGGAAGGGTCTAGATCATCCATTTTTGCACTCAGGTCTAAGTCTCACAGCCCTCTATCATAATCCAGAGTTTTGAGAAGATTGGAGAAACGTAATTTTTCGCCCAAAAATGAAAAAAAACGAAAGGGGTAACACTGTCGTTTTTTTTTTTCGGGTCGAAATTTTGAATTTTGATATCTCAGCTCTGGAAGGGTCTAGAGCCTCCATTTTTGCACTCAGGTCAAAGTCTCGCGGCCTTCTATCAGAATCCAGAGTTTTGAGAAGATTGGAGAAACTTAATTTTTCGCCCAAAAATGAAAAAAAACGAAAGGGGTAACACTGTCGTTTTTTTTTTCGGGTCGAAATTTTGAATTTTGATATCTCAGCTCTAGAAGGGTCTAGATCATCCATTTTTGCACTCAGGTCTAAGTCTCACAGCCCTCTATCATAATCCAGAGTTTTGAGAAGATTGGAGAAACTTAATTTTTCGCCCAAAAATGAAAAAAAACGAAAGGGGTAACACTGTCGTTTTTTTTTCGGGTCGAAATTTTGAATTTTGATATCTCAGCTCTAGAAGGGTCTAGATCATCCATTTTTTGCACTCAGGTCTAAGTCTCACAGCCCTCTATCATAATCCAAAGTTTTGAGAAGATTGGAGAAACTTAATTTTTCGCCCAAAAATGAAAAAAAACGAAAGGGGTAACACTGTCGTTTTTTTTTCGGGTCGAAATTTTGAATGTTGATATCTCAGCTCTGGAAGGGTCTAGATCATCCATTTTTGCACTCAGGTCTAAGTCTCACAGCCCTCTATCATAATCCAGAGTTTTGAGAAGATTGGAGAAACTTAATTTTTCGCCCAAAAATGAAAAAAAACGAAAGGGATAACACTGTCGTTTTTTTTTCGGGTCGAAATTTTGAATGTTGATATCTCAGCTCTGGAAGGGTCTAGATCATCCATTTTTGCACTCAGGTCTAAGTCTCACAGCCCTCTATCATAATCCAGAGTTTTGAGAAGATTGGAGAAACTTAATTTTTCGCCCAAAAATGAAAAAAAACGAAAGGGGTAACACTGTCGTTTTTTTTTCGGGTCGAAATTTTGAATGTTGATATCTCAGCTCTGGAAGGGTCTAGATCATCCATTTTTGCACTCAGGTCTAAGTCTCACAGCCCTCTATCATAATCCAGAGTTTTGAGAAGATTGGAGAAACTTAATTTTTCGCCCAAAAATGAAAAAAAACGAAAGGGGTAACACTGTCGTTTTTTTTTCGGGTCGAAATTTTGAATGTTGATATCTCAGCTCTGGAAGGGTCTAGATCATCCATTTTTGCACTCAGGTCTAAGTCTCACAGCCCTCTATCATAATCCAGAGTTTTGAGAAGATTGGAGAAACTTAATTTTTCGCCCAAAAATGAAAAAAAACGAAAGGGGTAACACTGTCGTTTTTTTTTCGGGTCGAAATTTTGAATGTTGATATCTCAGCTCTGGAAGGGTCTAGATCATCCATTTTTGCACTCAGGTCTAAGTCTCACAGCCCTCTATCATAATCCAGAGTTTTGAGAAGATTGGAGAAACTTAATTTTTCGCCCAAAAATGAAAAAAAACGAAAGGGGTAACACTGTCGTTTTTTTTTCGGGTCGAAATTTTGAATGTTGATATCTCAGCTCTGGAAGGGTCTAGATCATCCATTTTTGCACTCAGGTCTAAGTCTCACAGCCCTCTATCATAATCCAGAGTTTTGAGAAGATTGGAGAAACTTAATTTTTCGCCCAAAAATGAAAAAAAACGAAAGGGGTAACACTGTCGTTTTTTTTTCGGGTCGAAATTTTGAATGTTGATATCTCAGCTCTGGAAGGGTCTAGATCATCCATTTTTGCACTCAGGTCTAAGTCTCACAGCCCTCTATCATAATCCAGAGTTTTGAGAAGATTGGAGAAACTTAATTTTTCGCCCAAAAATGAAAAAAAACGAAAGGGGTAACACTGTCGTTTTTTTTTCGGGTCGAAATTTTGAATGTTGATATCTCAGCTCTGGAAGGGTCTAGATCATCCATTTTTGCACTCAGGTCTAAGTCTCACAGCCCTCTATCATAATCCAGAGTTTTGAGAAGATTGGAGAAACTTAATTTTTCGCCCAAAAATGAAAAAAAACGAAAGGGGTAACACTGTCGTTTTTTTTTCGGGTCGAAATTTTGAATGTTGATATCTCAGCTCTGGAAGGGTCTAGATCATCCATTTTTGCACTCAGGTCTAAGTCTCACAGCCCTCTATCATAATCCAGAGTTTTGAGAAGATTGGAGAAACTTAATTTTTCGCCCAAAAATGAAAAAAAACGAAAGGGGTAACACTGTCGTTTTTTTTTCGGGTCGTAATTTTGAATTTTGATATCTCAGCTCTGGAAGGGTCTAGATCATCCATTTTTGCACTCAGGTCTAAGTCTCACAGCCCTCTATCATAATCCAGAGTTTTGAGAAGATTGGAGAAACTTAATTTTTCGCCCAAAAATGAAAAAAAACGAAAGGGGTAACACTGTCGTTTTTTTTTCGGGTCGAAATTTTGAATGTTGATATCTCAGCTCTGGAAGGGTCTAGATCATCCATTTTTGCACTCAGGTCTAAGTCTCACAGCCCTCTATCATAATCCAGAGTTTTGAGAAGATTGGAGAAACTTAATTTTTCGCCCAAAAATGAAAAAAAACGAAAGGGGTAACACTGTCGTTTTTTTTTCGGGTCGAAATTTTGAATGTTGATATCTCAGCTCTGGAAGGGTCTAGATCATCCATTTTTGCACTCAGGTCTAAGTCTCACAGCCCTCTATCATAATCCAGAGTTTTGAGAAGATTGGAGAAACTTAATTTTTCGCCCAAAAATGAAAAAAAACGAAAGGGGTAACACTGTCGTGTTTTTTTCGGGTCGAAATTTTGAATGTTGATATCTCAGCTCTGGAAGGGTCTAGATCATCCATTTTTGCACTCAGGTCTAAGTCTCACAGCCCTCTATCATAATCCAGAGTTTTGAGAAGATTGGAGAAACTTAATTTTTCGCCCAAAAATGAAAAAAAAACGAAAGGGGTAACACTGTCGTTTTTTTTTTCGGGTCGAAATTTTGAATGTTGATATCTCAGCTCTGGAAGGGTCTAGATCATCCATTTTTGCACTCAGGTCTAAGTCTCACAGCCCTCTATCATAATCCAGAGTTTTGAGAAGATTGGAGAAACTTAATTTTTCGCCCAAAAATGAAAAAAAACGAAAGGGGTAACACTGTCGTTTTTTTTTCGGGTCGAAATTTTGAATGTTGATATCTCAGCTCTGGAAGGGTCTAGATCATCCATTTTTGCACTCAGGTCTAAGTCTCACAGCCCTCTATCATAATCCAGAGTTTTGAGAAGATTGGAGAAACTTAATTTTTCGCCCAAAAATGAAAAAAAACGAAAGGGGTAACACTGTCGTTTTTTTTTCGGGTCGAAATTTTGAATGTTGATATCTCAGCTCTGGAAGGGTCTAGATCATCCATTTTTGCACTCAGGTCTAAGTCTCACAGCCCTCTATCATAATCCAGAGTTTTGAGAAGATTGGAGAAACTTAATTTTTCGCCCAAAAATGAAAAAAAACGAAAGGGGTAACACTGTCGTTTTTTTTTTCGGGTCGAAATTTTGAATGTTGATATCTCAGCTCTGGAAGGGTCTAGATCATCCATTTTTGCACTCAGGTCTAAGTCTCACAGCCCTCTATCATAATCCAGAGTTTTGAGAAGATTGGAGAAACTTAATTTTTCGCCCAAAAATGAAAAAAAACGAAAGGGGTAACACTGTCGTTTTTTTTTCGGGTCGAAATTTTGAATTTTGATATCTCAGCTCTGGAAGGGTCTAGATCATCCATTTTTGCACTCAGGTCTAAGTCTCACAGCCCTCTATCATAATCCAGAGTTTTGAGAAGATTGGAGAAACTTAATTTTTCGCCCAAAAATGAAAAAAAACGAAAGGGGTAACACTGTCGTTTTTTTTTTCGGGTCGAAATTTTGAATTTTGATATCTCAGCTCTGGAAGGGTCTAGAGCCTCCATTTTTGCACTCAGGTCAAAGTCTCGAGGCCTTCTATCAGAATCCAGAGTTTTGAGAAGATTGGAGAAACTTAATTTTTCGCCCAAAAATGAAAAAAAACGAAAGGGGTAACACTGTCGTTTTTTTTTCGGGTCGAAATTTTGAATGTTGATATCTCAGCTCTGGAAGGGTCTAGATCATCCATTTTTGCACTCAGGTCTAAGTCTCACAGCCCTGTATCATAATCCAGAGTTTTGAGAAGATTGGAGAAACTTAATTTTTCGCCCAAAAATGAAAAAAAACGAAAGGGGTAACACTGTCGTTTTTTTTTCGGGTCGAAATTTTGAATGTTGATATCTCAGCTCTGGAAGGGTCTAGATCATCCATTTTTGCACTCAGGTCTAAGTCTCACAGCCCTCTATCATAATCCAGAGTTTTGAGAAGATTGGAGAAACTTAATTTTTCGCCCAAAAATGAAAAAAAACGAAAGGGGTAACACTGTCGTTTTTTTTTCGGGTCGAAATTTTGAATGTTGATATCTCAGCTCTGGAAGGGTCTAGATCATCCATTTTTGCACTCAGGTCTAAGTCTCACAGCCCTCTATCATAATCCAGAGTTTTGAGAAGATTGGAGAAACTTAATTTTTCGCCCAAAAATGAAAAAAAACGAAAGGGGTAACACTGTCGTTTTTTTTTCGGGTCAAAATTTTGAATGTTGATATCTCAGCTCTGGAAGGGTCTAGATCATCCATTTTTGCACTCAGGTCTAAGTCTCACAGCCCTCTATCATAATCCAGAGTTTTGAGAAGATTGGAGAAACTTAATTTTTCGCCCAAAAATGAAAAAAAACGAAAGGGGTAACACTGTCGTTTTTTTTTCGGGTCGAAATTTTGAATTTTGATATCTCAGCTCTGGAAGGGTCTAGAGCCTCCATTTTTGCACTCAGGTCAAAGTCTCGCGGCCTTCTATCAGAATCCAGAGTTTTGAAAAGATTGGAGAAACTTAATTTTTCGCCCAAAAATGAAAAAAAAACGAAAGGGGTAACACTGTCGTTTTTTTTTTCGGGTCGAAATTTTGAATGTTGATATCTCAGCTCTGGAAGGGTCTAGATCATCCATTTTTGCACTCAGGTCTAAGTCTCACAGCCCTCTATCATAATCCAGAGTTTTGAGAAGATTGGAGAAACTTAATTTTTCGCCCAAAAATGAAAAAAAAAACGAAAGGGGTAACACTGTCGTTTTTTTTTTCGGGTCGAAATTTTGAATTTTGATATCTCAGCTCTTGAAGGGTCTAGAGCCTCCATTTTTGCACTCAGGTCAAAGTCTCGTGGCCTTCTATCAGAATCCAGAGTTTTGAGAAGATTGGAGAAACTTAATTTTTCGCCCAAAAATGAAAAAAAACGAAAGGGGTAACACTGTCGTTTTTTTTTTCGGGGCGAAATTTTGAATGTTGATATCTCAGCTCTGGAAGGGTCTAGATCATCCATTTTTGCACTCAGGTCTAAGTCTCACAGCCCTCTATCATAATCCAGAGTTTTGAGAAGATTGGAGAAACTTAATTTTTCGCCCAAAAATGAAAAAAAAAACGAAAGGGGTAACACTGTCGTTTTTTTTTTCGGGTCGAAATTTTGAATTTTGATATCTCAGCTCTGGAAGGGTCTAGAGCCTCCATTTTTGCACTCAGGTCAAAGTCTCACAGCCCTCTATCAGAATCCAGAGTTTTGAGAAGATTGGAGAAACTTAATTTTTCGCCCAAAAATGAAAAAAAACGAAAGGGGTAACACTGTCGTTTTTTTTTTCGGGTCGAAATTTTGAATTTTGATATCTCAGCTCTGGAAGGGTCTAGAGCCTCCATTTTTGCACTCAGGTCAAAGTCTCGTGGCCTTCTATCAGAATCCAGAGTTTTGAGAAGATTGGAGAAACTTAATTTTTCGCCCAAAAATGAAAAAAAACGAAAGGGGTAACACTGTCGTTTTTTTTTCGGGGCGAAATTTTAAATTTTGATATCTCAGCTCTGGAAGGGTCTAGAGCCTCCATTTTTGCACTCAGGTCTAAGTCTCAGAGCCCTCTATCATAATCCAGAGTTTTGAGAACATTGGAGAAACTTAATTTTTCGCCCAAAAATGAAAAAAAACGAAAGGGGTAACACTGTCGTTTTTTTTTCGGGTCGTAATTTTGAATTTTGATACCTCAGCTCTGGAAGGGTCTAGATCATCCATTTTTGCACTCAGGTCTAAGTCTCACAGCCCTCTATCATAATCCAGAGTTTTGAGAAGATTGGAGAAACTTAATTTTTCGCCCAAAAATGAAAAAAAACGAAAGGGGTAACACTGTCGTTTTTTTTTCGGGTCGAAATTTTGAATGTTGATATCTCAGCTCTGGAAGGGTCTAGATCATCCATTTTTGCACTCAGGTCTAAGTCTCACAGCCCTCTATCATAATCCAGAGTTTTGAGAAGATTGGAGAAACTTAATTTTTCGCCCAAAAATGAAAAAAAACGAAAGGGGTAACACTGTCGTTTTTTTTTCGGGTCGAAATTTTGAATTTTGATATCTCAGCTCTGGAAGGGTCTAGAGCCTCCATTTTTGCACTCAGGTCAAAGTCTCGTGGCCTTCTATCAGAATCCAGAGTTTTGAGAAGATTGGAGAAACTTAATTTTTCGCCCAAAAATGAAAAAAAAACGAAAGGGGTAACACTGTCGTTTTTTTTTCGGGGCGAAATTTTGAATTTTGATATCTCAGCTCTGGAAGGGTCTAGAGCCTCCATTTTTGCACTCAGGTCTAAGTCTCACAGCCCTCTATCATAATCCAGAGTTTTGAGAACATTGGAGAAACTTAATTTTTCGCCCAAAAATGAAAAAAAACGAAAGGGGTAACACTGTCGTTTTTTTTTCGGGTCGTAATTTTGAATTTTGATATCTCAGCTCTGGAAGGGTCTAGATCATCCATTTTTGCACTCAGGTCTAAGTCTCACAGCCCTCTATCATAATCCAGAGTTTTGAGAAGATTGGAGAAACTTAATTTTTCGCCCAAAAATGAAAAAAAACGAAAGGGGTAACACTGTCGTTTTTTTTTCGGGTCGAAATTTTGAATGTTGATATCTCAGCTCTGGAAGGGTCTAGATCATCCATTTTTGCACTCAGGTCTAAGTCTCACAGCCCTCTATCATAATCCAGAGTTTTGAGAAGATTGGAGAAACTTAATTTTTCGCCCAAAAATGAAAAAAAACGAAAGGGGTAACACTGTCGTTTTTTTTTCGGGTCGAAATTTTGAATGTTGATATCTCAGCTCTGGAAGGGTCTAGATCATCCATTTTTGCACTCAGGTCTAAGTCTCACAGCCCTCTATCATAATCCAGAGTTTTGAGAAGATTGGAGAAACTTAATTTTTCGCCCAAAAATGAAAAAAAACGAAAGGGGTAACACTGTCGTTTTTTTTTCGGGTCGAAATTTTGAATGTTGATATCTCAGCTCTCTGGAAGGGTCTAGATCATCCATTTTTGCACTCAGGTCTAAGTCTCACAGCCCTCTATCATAATCCAGAGTTTTGAGAAGATTGGAGAAACTTAATTTTTCGCCCAAAAATGAAAAAAAACGAAAGGGGTAACACTGTCGTTTTTTTTTTCGGGTCGAAATTTTGAATGTTGATATCTCAGCTCTGGAAGGGTCTAGATCATCCATTTTTGCACTCAGGTCTAAGTCTCACAGCCCTCTATCATAATCCAGAGTTTTGAGAAGATTGGAGAAACTTAATTTTTCGCCCAAAAATGAAAAAAAAACGAAAGGGGTAACACTGTCGTTTTTTTTTTCGGGTCGAAATTTTGAATTTTGATATCTCAGCTCTGGAAGGGTCTAGAGCCTCCATTTTTGCACTCAGGTCAAAGTCTCGAGGCCTTCTATCAGAATCCAGAGTTTTGAGAAGATTGGAGAAACTTAATTTTTCGCCCAAAAATGAAAAAAAACGAAAGGGGTAACACTGTCGTTTTTTTTTCGGGTCGAAATTTTGAATGTTGATATCTCAGCTCTGGAAGGGTCTAGATCATCCATTTTTGCACTCAGGTCTAAGTCTCACAGCCCTCTATCATAATCCAGAGTTTTGAGAAGATTGGAGAAACTTAATTTTTCGCCCAAAAATGAAAAAAAACGAAAGGGGTAACACTGTCGTTTTTTTTTCGGGTCGAAATTTTGAATTTTGATATCTCAGCTCTGGAAGGGTCTAGAGCCTCCATTTTTGCACTCAGGTCAAAGTCTCGTGGCCTTCTATCAGAATCCAGAGTTTTGAGAAGATTGGAGAAACTTAATTTTTCGCCCAAAAATGAAAAAAAACGAAAGGGGTAACACTGTCGTTTTTTTTTCGGGGCGAAATTTTGAATTTTGATATCTCAGCTCTGGAAGGGTCTAGAGCCTCCATTTTTGCACTCAGGTCTAAGTCTCACAGCCCTCTATCATAATCCAGAGTTTTGAGAACATTGGAGAAACTTAATTTTTCGCCCAAAAATGAAAAAAAACGAAAGGGGTAACACTGTCGTTTTTTTTTCGGGTCGTAATTTTGAATTTTGATATCTCAGCTCTGGAAGGGTCTAGATCATCCATTTTTGCACTCAGGTCTAAGTCTCACAGCCCTCTATCATAATCCAGAGTTTTGAGAAGATTGGAGAAACTTAATTTTTCGCCCAAAAATGAAAAAAAACGAAAGGGGTAACACTGTCTTTTTTTTTCGGGTCGAAATTTTGAATGTTGATATCTCAGCTCTGGAAGGGTCTAGATCATCCATTTTTGCACTCAGGTCTAAGTCTCACAGCCCTCTATCATAATCCAGAGTTTTGAGAAGATTGGAGAAACTTAATTTTTCGCCCAAAAATGAAAAAAAACGAAAGGGGTAACACTGTCGTTTTTTTTTCGGGTCGAAATTTTGAATGTTGATATCTCAGCTCTGGAAGGGTCTAGATCATCCATTTTTGCACTCAGGTCTAAGTCTCACAGCCCTCTATCATAATCCAGAGTTTTGAGAAGATTGGAGAAACTTAATTTTTCGCCCAAAAATGAAAAAAAACGAAAGGGGTAACACTGTCGTTTTTTTTTCGGGTCGAAATTTTGAATGTTGATATCTCAGCTCTGGAAGGGTCTAGATCATCCATTTTTGCACTCAGGTCTAAGTCTCACAGCCCTCTATCATAATCCAGAGTTTTGAGAAGATTGGAGAAACTTAATTTTTCGCCCAAAAATGAAAAAAAACGAAAGGGGTAACACTGTCGTTTTTTTTTTCGGGTCGAAATTTTGAATTTTGATATCTCAGCTCTGGAAGGGTCTAGATCATCCATTTTTGCACTCAGGTCTAAGTCTCACAGCCCTCTATCATAATCCAGAGTTTTGAGAAGATTGGAGAAACTTAATTTTTCGCCCAAAAATGAAAAAAAAACGAAAGGGGTAACACTGTCGTTTTTTTTTTTCGGGTCGAAATTTTGAATTTTGATATCTCAGCTCTGGAAGGGTCTAGAGCCTCCATTTTTGCACTCAGGTCAAAGTCTCGTGGCCTTCTATCAGAATCCAGAGTTTTGAGAAGATTGGAGAAACTTAATTTTTCGCCCAAAAATGAAAAAAAACGAAAGGGGTAACACTGTCGTTTTTTTTTCGGGTCGAAATTTTGAATTTTGATATCTCAGCTCTGGAAGGGTCTAGATCATCCATTTTTGCACTCAGGTCTAAGTCTCACAGCCCTCTATGATAATCCAGAGTTTTGAGAAGATTGGAGAAACTTAATTTTTCGCCCAAAAATGAAAAAAAACGAAAGGGGTAACACTGTCGTTTTTTTTTCGGGTCGAAATTTTGAATTTTGATATCTCAGCTCTGGAAGGGTCTAGATCATCCATTTTTGCACTCAGGTCTAAGTCTCACAGCCCTCTATCATAATCCAGAGTTTTGAGAAGATTGGAGAAACTTAATTTTTCGCCCAAAAATGAAAAAAAAAGAAAGGGGTAACACTGTCGTTTTTTTTTTCGGGTCGAAATTTTGAATTTTGATATCTCAGCTCTGGAAGGGTCTAGATCATCCATTTTTGCACTCAGGTCTAAGTCTCACAGCCCTCTATCAGAATCCAGAGTTTTGAGAAGATTGGAGAAACTTAATTTTTCGCCCAAAAATGAAAAAAAACGAAAGGGGTAACACTGTCGTTTTTTTTTCGGGTCGAAATTTTGAATTTTGATATCTCAGCTCTGGAAGGGTCTAGATCATCCATTTTTGCACTCAGGTCTAAGTCTCACAGCCCTCTATCAGAATCCAGAGTTTTGAGAAGATTGGAGAAACTTAATTTTTCGCCCAAAAATGAAAAAAAACGAAAGGGGTAACACTGTCGTTTTTTTTTCGGGTCGAAATTTTGAATTTTGATATCTCAGCTCTGGAAGGGTCTAGAGCCTCCATTTTTGCACTCAGGTCAAAGTCTCGTGGCCTTCTATCAGAATCCAGAGTTTTGAGAAGATTGGAGAAACTTAATTTTTCGCCCAAAAATGAAAAAAAACGAAAGGGGTAACACTGTCGTTTTTTTTTCGGGTCGAAATTTTGAATGTTGATATCTCAGCTCTGGAAGGGTCTAGATCATCCATTTTTGCACTCAGGTCTAAGTCTCACAGCCCTCTATCATAATCCAGAGTTTTGAGAAGATTGGAGAAACTTAATTTTTCGCCCAAAAATGAAAAAAAACGAAAGGGGTAACACTGTCGTTTTTTTTTCGGGTCGAAATTTTGAATGTTGATATCTCAGCTCTGGAAGGGTCTAGATCATCCATTTTTGCACTCAGGTCTAAGTCTCACAGCCCTCTATCATAATCCAGAGTTTTGAGAAGATTGGAGAAACTTAATTTTTCGCCCAAAAATGAAAAAAAACGAAAGGGGTAACACTGTCGTTTTTTTTTCGGGTCGAAATTTTGAATGTTGATATCTCAGCTCTGGAAGGGTCTAGATCATCCATTTTTGCACTCAGGTCTAAGTCTCACAGCCCTCTATCATAATCCAGAGTTTTGAGAAGATTGGAGAAACTTAATTTTTCGCCCAAAAATGAAAAAAAACGAAAGGGGTAACACTGTCGTTTTTTTTTCGGGTCGAAATTTTGAATGTTGATATCTCAGCTCTGGAAGGGTCTAGATCATCCATTTTTGCACTCAGGTCTAAGTCTCACAGCCCTCTATCATAATCCAGAGTTTTGAGAAGATTGGAGAAACTTAATTTTTCGCCCAAAAATGAAAAAAAACGAAAGGGGTAACACTGTCGTTTTTTTTTCGGGTCGAAATTTTGAATGTTGATATCTCAGCTCTGGAAGGGTCTAGATCATCCATTTTTGCACTCAGGTCTAAGTCTCACAGCCCTCTATCATAATCCAGAGTTTTGAGAAGATTGGAGAAACTTAATTTTTCGCCCAAAAATGAAAAAAAACGAAAGGGGTAACACTGTCGTTTTTTTTTCGGGTCGAAATTTTGAATGTTGATATCTCAGCTCTGGAAGGGTCTAGATCATCCATTTTTGCACTCAGGTCTAAGTCTCACAGCCCTCTATCATAATCCAGAGTTTTGAGAAGATTGGAGAAACTTAATTTTTCGCCCAAAAATGAAAAAAAAACGAAAGGGGTAACACTGTCGTTTTTTTTTCGGGTCGAAATTTTGAATGTTGATATCTCAGCTCTGGAAGGGTCTAGATCATCCATTTTTGCACTCAGGTCTAAGTCTCACAGCCCTCTATCATAATCCAGAGTTTTGAGAAGATTGGAGAAACTTAATTTTTCGCCCAAAAATGAAAAAAAACGAAAGGGGTAACACTGTCGTTTTTTTTTCGGGTCGAAATTTTGAATGTTGATATCTCAGCTCTGGAAGGGTCTAGATCATCCATTTTTGCACTCAGGTCTAAGTCTCACAGCCCTCTATCATAATCCAGAGTTTTGAGAAGATTGGAGAAACTTAATTTTTCGCCCAAAAATGAAAAAAAACGAAAGGGGTAACACTGTCGTTTTTTTTTCGGGTCGAAATTTTGAATGTTGATATCTCAGCTCTGGAAGGGTCTAGATCATCCATTTTTGCACTCAGGTCTAAGTCTCACAGCCCTCTATCATAATCCAGAGTTTTGAGAAGATTGGAGAAACTTAATTTTTCGCCCAAAAATGAAAAAAAACGAAAGGGGTAACACTGTCGTTTTTTTTTCGGGTCGAAATTTTGAATGTTGATATCTCAGCTCTGGAAGGGTCTAGATCATCCATTTTTGCACTCAGGTCTAAGTCTCACAGCCCTCTATCATAATCCAGAGTTTTGAGAAGATTGGAGAAACTTAATTTTTCGCCCAAAAATGAAAAAAAACGAAAGGGGTAACACTGTCGTTTTTTTTTCGGGTCGAAATTTTGAATGTTGATATCTCAGCTCTGGAAGGGTCTAGATCATCCATTTTTGCACTCAGGTCTAAGTCTCACAGCCCTCTATCATAATCCAGAGTTTTGAGAAGATTGGAGAAACTTAATTTTTCGCCCAAAAATGAAAAAAAACGAAAGGGGTAACACTGTCGTTTTTTTTTCGGGTCGAAATTTTGAATGTTGATATCTCAGCTCTTGAAGGGTCTAGATCATCCATTTTTGCACTCAGGTCTAAGTCTCACAGCCCTCTATCATAATCCAGAGTTTTGAGAAGATTGGAGAAACTTAATTTTTCGCCCAAAAATGAAAAAAAACGAAAGGGGTAACACTGTCGTTTTTTTTTCGGGTCGAAATTTTGAATGTTGATATCTCAGCTCTGGAAGGGTCTAGATCATCCATTTTTGCACTCAGGTCTAAGTCTCACAGCCCTCTATCATAATCCAGAGTTTTGAGAAGATTGGAGAAACTTAATTTTTCGCCCAAAAATGAAAAAAAACGAAAGGGGTAACACTGTCGTTTTTTTTTCGGGTCGAAATTTTGAATGTTGATATCTCAGCTCTGGAAGGGTCTAGATCATCCATTTTTGCACTCAGGTCTAAGTCTCACAGCCCTCTATCATAATCCAGAGTTTTGAGAAGATTGGAGAAACTTAATTTTTCGCCCAAAAATGAAAAAAAAAACGAAAGGGGTAACACTGTCGTTTTTTTTTTCGGGTCGAAATTTTGAATGTTGATATCTCAGCTCTGGAAGGGTCTAGATCATCCATTTTTGCACTCAGGTCTAAGTCTCACAGCCCTCTATCATAATCCAGAGTTTTGAGAAGATTGGAGAAACTTAATTTTTCGCCCAAAAATGAAAAAAAAAACGAAAGGGGTAACACTGTCGTTTTTTTTTTCGGGTCGAAATTTTGAATTTTGATATCTCAGCTCTGGAAGGGTCTAGAGCCTCCATTTTTGCACTCAGGTCAAAGTCTCACAGCCCTCTATCAGAATCCAGAGTTTTGAGAAGATTGGAGAAACTTAATTTTTCGCCCAAAAATGAAAAAAAACGAAAGGGGTAACACTGTCGTTTTTTTTTCGGGTCGAAATTTTGAATTTTGATATCTCAGCTCTGGAAGGGTCTAGAGCCTCCATTTTTGCACTCAGGTCAAAGTCTCGTGGCCTTCTATCAGAATCCAGAGTTTTGAGAAGATTGGAGAAACTTAATTTTTCGCCCAAAAATGAAAAAAAACGAAAGGGGTAACACTGTCGTTTTTTTTTCGGGTCGAAATTTTGAATGTTGATATCTCAGCTCTGGAAGGGTCTAGATCATCCATTTTTGCACTCAGGTCTAAGTCTCACAGCCCTCTATCATAATCCAGAGTTTTGAGAAGATTGGAGAAACTTAATTTTTCGCCCAAAAATGAAAAAAAACGAAAGGGGTAACACTGTCGTTTTTTTTTCGGGTCGAAATTTTGAATGTTGATATCTCAGCTCTGGAAGGGTCTAGATCATCCATTTTTGCACTCAGGTCTAAGTCTCACAGCCCTCTATCATAATCCAGAGTTTTGAGAAGATTGGAGAAACTTAATTTTTCGCCCAAAAATGAAAAAAAACGAAAGGGGTAACACTGTCGTTTTTTTTTCGGGTCGAAATTTTGAATGTTGATATCTCAGCTCTGGAAGGGTCTAGATCATCCATTTTTGCACTCAGGTCTAAGTCTCACAGCCCTCTATCATAATCCAGAGTTTTGAGAAGATTGGAGAAACTTAATTTTTCGCCCAAAAATGAAAAAAAACGAAAGGGGTAACACTGTCGTTTTTTTTTCGGGTCGAAATTTTGAATGTTGATATCTCAGCTCTGGAAGGGTCTAGATCATCCATTTTTGCACTCAGGTCTAAGTCTCACAGCCCTCTATCATAATCCAGAGTTTTGAGAAGATTGGAGAAACTTAATTTTTCGCCCAAAAATGAAAAAAAACGAAAGGGGTAACACTGTCGTTTTTTTTTCGGGTCGAAATTTTGAATGTTGATATCTCAGCTCTGGAAGGGTCTAGATCATCCATTTTTGCACTCAGGTCTAAGTCTCACAGCCCTCTATCATAATCCAGAGTTTTGAGAAGATTGGAGAAACTTAATTTTTCGCCCAAAAATGAAAAAAAAACGAAAGGGGTAACACTGTCGTTTTTTTTTCGGGTCGAAATTTTGAATGTTGATATCTCAGCTCTGGAAGGGTCTAGATCATCCATTTTTGCACTCAGGTCTAAGTCTCACAGCCCTCTATCATAATCCAGAGTTTTGAGAAGATTGGAGAAACTTAATTTTTCGCCCAAAAATGAAAAAAAACGAAAGGGGTAACACTGTCGTTTTTTTTTCGGGTCGAAATTTTGAATTTTGATATCTCAGCTCTGGAAGGGTCTAGAGCCTCCATTTTTGCACTCAGGTCAAAGTCTCGCGGCCTTCTATCAGAATCCAGAGTTTTGAAAAGATTGGAGAAACTTAATTTTTCGCCCAAAAATGAAAAAAAAACGAAAGGGGTAACACTGTCGTTTTTTTTTTCGGGTCGAAATTTTGAATGTTGATATCTCAGCTCTGGAAGGGTCTAGATCATCCATTTTTGCACTCAGGTCTAAGTCTCACAGCCCTCTATCATAATCCAGAGTTTTGAGAAGATTGGAGAAACTTAATTTTTCGCCCAAAAATGAAAAAAAAAACGAAAGGGGTAACACTGTCGTTTTTTTTTTCGGGTCGAAATTTTGAATTTTGATATCTCAGCTCTTGAAGGGTCTAGAGCCTCCATTTTTGCACTCAGGTCAAAGTCTCGTGGCCTTCTATCAGAATCCAGAGTTTTGAGAAGATTGGAGAAACTTAATTTTTCGCCCAAAAATGAAAAAAAACGAAAGGGGTAACACTGTCGTTTTTTTTTCGGGGCGAAATTTTGAATGTTGATATCTCAGCTCTGGAAGGGTCTAGATCATCCATTTTTGCACTCAGGTCTAAGTCTCACAGCCCTCTATCATAATCCAGAGTTTTGAGAAGATTGGAGAAACTTAATTTTTCGCCCAAAAATGAAAAAAAAAACGAAAGGGGTAACACTGTCGTTTTTTTTTTCGGGTCGAAATTTTGAATTTTGATATCTCAGCTCTGGAAGGGTCTAGAGCCTCCATTTTTGCACTCAGGTCAAAGTCTCACAGCCCTCTATCAGAATCCAGAGTTTTGAGAAGATTGGAGAAACTTAATTTTTCGCCCAAAAATGAAAAAAAACGAAAGGGGTAACACTGTCGTTTTTTTTTTCGGGTCGAAATTTTGAATTTTGATATCTCAGCTCTGGAAGGGTCTAGAGCCTCCATTTTTGCACTCAGGTCAAAGTCTCGTGGCCTTCTATCAGAATCCAGAGTTTTGAGAAGATTGGAGAAACTTAATTTTTCGCCCAAAAATGAAAAAAAACGAAAGGGGTAACACTGTCGTTTTTTTTTCGGGGCGAAATTTTAAATTTTGATATCTCAGCTCTGGAAGGGTCTAGAGCCTCCATTTTTGCACTCAGGTCTAAGTCTCAGAGCCCTCTATCATAATCCAGAGTTTTGAGAACATTGGAGAAACTTAATTTTTCGCCCAAAAATGAAAAAAAACGAAAGGGGTAACACTGTCGTTTTTTTTTCGGGTCGTAATTTTGAATTTTGATACCTCAGCTCTGGAAGGGTCTAGATCATCCATTTTTGCACTCAGGTCTAAGTCTCACAGCCCTCTATCATAATCCAGAGTTTTGAGAAGATTGGAGAAACTTAATTTTTCGCCCAAAAATGAAAAAAAACGAAAGGGGTAACACTGTCGTTTTTTTTTCGGGTCGAAATTTTGAATGTTGATATCTCAGCTCTGGAAGGGTCTAGATCATCCATTTTTGCACTCAGGTCTAAGTCTCACAGCCCTCTATCATAATCCAGAGTTTTGAGAAGATTGGAGAAACTTAATTTTTCGCCCAAAAATGAAAAAAAACGAAAGGGGTAACACTGTCGTTTTTTTTTCGGGTCGAAATTTTGAATTTTGATATCTCAGCTCTGGAAGGGTCTAGAGCCTCCATTTTTGCACTCAGGTCAAAGTCTCGTGGCCTTCTATCAGAATCCAGAGTTTTGAGAAGATTGGAGAAACTTAATTTTTCGCCCAAAAATGAAAAAAAACGAAAGGGGTAACACTGTCGTTTTTTTTTCGGGGCGAAATTTTGAATTTTGATATCTCAGCTCTGGAAGGGTCTAGAGCCTCCATTTTTGCACTCAGGTCTAAGTCTCACAGCCCTCTATCATAATCCAGAGTTTTGAGAACATTGGAGAAACTTAATTTTTCGCCCAAAAATGAAAAAAAACGAAAGGGGTAACACTGTCGTTTTTTTTTCGGGTCGTAATTTTGAATTTTGATATCTCAGCTCTGGAAGGGTCTAGATCATCCATTTTTGCACTCAGGTCTAAGTCTCACAGCCCTCTATCATAATCCAGAGTTTTGAGAAGATTGGAGAAACTTAATTTTTCGCCCAAAAATGAAAAAAAACGAAAGGGGTAACACTGTCGTTTTTTTTTCGGGTCGAAATTTTGAATGTTGATATCTCAGCTCTGGAAGGGTCTAGATCATCCATTTTTGCACTCAGGTCTAAGTCTCACAGCCCTCTATCATAATCCAGAGTTTTGAGAAGATTGGAGAAACTTAATTTTTCGCCCAAAAATGAAAAAAAAACGAAAGGGGTAACACTGTCGTTTTTTTTTCGGGTCGAAATTTTGAATGTTGATATCTCAGCTCTGGAAGGGTCTAGATCATCCATTTTTGCACTCAGGTCTAAGTCTCACAGCCCTCTATCATAATCCAGAGTTTTGAGAAGATTGGAGAAACTTAATTTTTCGCCCAAAAATGAAAAAAAACGAAAGGGGTAACACTGTCGTTTTTTTTTCGGGTCGAAATTTTGAATGTTGATATCTCAGCTCTGGAAGGGTCTAGATCATCCATTTTTGCACTCAGGTCTAAGTCTCACAGCCCTCTATCATAATCCAGAGTTTTGAGAAGATTGGAGAAACTTAATTTTTCGCCCAAAAATGAAAAAAAACGAAAGGGGTAACACTGTCGTTTTTTTTTTCGGGTCGAAATTTTGAATGTTGATATCTCAGCTCTGGAAGGGTCTAGATCATCCATTTTTGCACTCAGGTCTAAGTCTCACAGCCCTCTATCATAATCCAGAGTTTTGAGAAGATTGGAGAAACTTAATTTTTCGCCCAAAAATGAAAAAAAAACGAAAGGGGTAACACTGTCGTTTTTTTTTTCGGGTCGAAATTTTGAATTTTGATATCTCAGCTCTGGAAGGGTCTAGAGCCTCCATTTTTGCACTCAGGTCAAAGTCTCGAGGCCTTCTATCAGAATCCAGAGTTTTGAGAAGATTGGAGAAACTTAATTTTTCGCCCAAAAATGAAAAAAAACGAAAGGGGTAACACTGTCGTTTTTTTTTCGGGTCGAAATTTTGAATGTTGATATCTCAGCTCTGGAAGGGTCTAGATCATCCATTTTTGCACTCAGGTCTAAGTCTCACAGCCCTCTATCATAATCCAGAGTTTTGAGAAGATTGGAGAAACTTAATTTTTCGCCCAAAAATGAAAAAAAACGAAAGGGGTAACACTGTCGTTTTTTTTTCGGGTCGAAATTTTGAATTTTGATATCTCAGCTCTGGAAGGGTCTAGAGCCTCCATTTTTGCACTCAGGTCAAAGTCTCGTGGCCTTCTATCAGAATCCAGAGTTTTGAGAAGATTGGAGAAATTTAATTTTTCGCCCAAAAATGAAAAAAAACGAAAGGGGTAACACTGTCGTTTTTTTTTCGGGGCGAAATTTTGAATTTTGATATCTCAGCTCTGGAAGGGTCTAGAGCCTCCATTTTTGCACTCAGGTCTAAGTCTCACAGCCCTCTATCATAATCCAGAGTTTTGAGAACATTGGAGAAACTTAATTTTTCGCCCAAAAATGAAAAAAAACGAAAGGGGTAACACTGTCGTTTTTTTTTCGGGTCGTAATTTTGAATTTTGATATCTCAGCTCTGGAAGGGTCTAGATCATCCATTTTTGCACTCAGGTCTAAGTCTCACAGCCCTCTATCATAATCCAGAGTTTTGAGAAGATTGGAGAAACTTAATTTTTCGCCCAAAAATGAAAAAAAACGAAAGGGGTAACACTGTCTTTTTTTTTCGGGTCGAAATTTTGAATGTTGATATCTCAGCTCTGGAAGGGTCTAGATCATCCATTTTTGCACTCAGGTCTAAGTCTCACAGCCCTCTATCATAATCCAGAGTTTTGAGAAGATTGGAGAAACTTAATTTTTCGCCCAAAAATGAAAAAAAACGAAAGGGGTAACACTGTCGTTTTTTTTTCGGGTCGAAATTTTGAATGTTGATATCTCAGCTCTGGAAGGGTCTAGATCATCCATTTTTGCACTCAGGTCTAAGTCTCACAGCCCTCTATCATAATCCAGAGTTTTGAGAAGATTGGAGAAACTTAATTTTTCGCCCAAAAATGAAAAAAAACGAAAGGGGTAACACTGTCGTTTTTTTTTCGGGTCGAAATTTTGAATGTTGATATCTCAGCTCTGGAAGGGTCTAGATCATCCATTTTTGCACTCAGGTCTAAGTCTCACAGCCCTCTATCATAATCCAGAGTTTTGAGAAGATTGGAGAAACTTAATTTTTCGCCCAAAAATGAAAAAAAACGAAAGGGGTAACACTGTCGTTTTTTTTTTCGGGTCGAAATTTTGAATTTTGATATCTCAGCTCTGGAAGGGTCTAGATCATCCATTTTTGCACTCAGGTCTAAGTCTCACAGCCCTCTATCATAATCCAGAGTTTTGAGAAGATTGGAGAAACTTAATTTTTCGCCCAAAAATGAAAAAAAAACGAAAGGGGTAACACT
The DNA here is from genome assembly GCF_988280905.1 of Pimephales promelas. Classification (NCBI taxonomy): domain Eukaryota; kingdom Metazoa; phylum Chordata; class Actinopteri; order Cypriniformes; family Leuciscidae; genus Pimephales; species Pimephales promelas. The sequence goes on from NC_142778.1 coordinate 28,897,722, forward strand.
GTCGTTTTTTTTTTCGGGTCGAAATTTTGAATTTTGATATCTCAGCTCTGGAAGGGTCTAGAGCCTCCATTTTTGCACTCAGGTCAAAGTCTCGTGGCCTTCTATCAGAATCCAGAGTTTTGAGAAGATTGGAGAAACTTAATTTTTCGCCCAAAAATGAAAAAAAACGAAAGGGGTAACACTGTCGTTTTTTTTTCGGGTCGAAATTTTGAATTTTGATATCTCAGCTCTGGAAGGGTCTAGATCATCCATTTTTGCACTCAGGTCTAAGTCTCACAGCCCTCTATGATAATCCAGAGTTTTGAGAAGATTGGAGAAACTTAATTTTTCGCCCAAAAATGAAAAAAAACGAAAGGGGTAACACTGTCGTTTTTTTTTCGGGTCGAAATTTTGAATTTTGATATCTCAGCTCTGGAAGGGTCTAGATCATCCATTTTTGCACTCAGGTCTAAGTCTCACAGCCCTCTATCATAATCCAGAGTTTTGAGAAGATTGGAGAAACTTAATTTTTCGCCCAAAAATGAAAAAAAAAGAAAGGGGTAACACTGTCGTTTTTTTTTTCGGGTCGAAATTTTGAATTTTGATATCTCAGCTCTGGAAGGGTCTAGATCATCCATTTTTGCACTCAGGTCTAAGTCTCACAGCCCTCTATCAGAATCCAGAGTTTTGAGAAGATTGGAGAAACTTAATTTTTCGCCCAAAAATGAAAAAAAACGAAAGGGGTAACACTGTCGTTTTTTTTTCGGGTCGAAATTTTGAATTTTGATATCTCAGCTCTGGAAGGGTCTAGATCATCCATTTTTGCACTCAGGTCTAAGTCTCACAGCCCTCTATCAGAATCCAGAGTTTTGAGAAGATTGGAGAAACTTAATTTTTCGCCCAAAAATGAAAAAAAACGAAAGGGGTAACACTGTCGTTTTTTTTTCGGGTCGAAATTTTGAATTTTGATATCTCAGCTCTGGAAGGGTCTAGAGCCTCCATTTTTGCACTCAGGTCAAAGTCTCGTGGCCTTCTATCAGAATCCAGAGTTTTGAGAAGATTGGAGAAACTTAATTTTTCGCCCAAAAATGAAAAAAAACGAAAGGGGTAACACTGTCGTTTTTTTTTCGGGTCGAAATTTTGAATGTTGATATCTCAGCTCTGGAAGGGTCTAGATCATCCATTTTTGCACTCAGGTCTAAGTCTCACAGCCCTCTATCATAATCCAGAGTTTTGAGAAGATTGGAGAAACTTAATTTTTCGCCCAAAAATGAAAAAAAACGAAAGGGGTAACACTGTCGTTTTTTTTTCGGGTCGAAATTTTGAATGTTGATATCTCAGCTCTGGAAGGGTCTAGATCATCCATTTTTGCACTCAGGTCTAAGTCTCACAGCCCTCTATCATAATCCAGAGTTTTGAGAAGATTGGAGAAACTTAATTTTTCGCCCAAAAATGAAAAAAAACGAAAGGGGTAACACTGTCGTTTTTTTTTCGGGTCGAAATTTTGAATGTTGATATCTCAGCTCTGGAAGGGTCTAGATCATCCATTTTTGCACTCAGGTCTAAGTCTCACAGCCCTCTATCATAATCCAGAGTTTTGAGAAGATTGGAGAAACTTAATTTTTCGCCCAAAAATGAAAAAAAACGAAAGGGGTAACACTGTCGTTTTTTTTTCGGGTCGAAATTTTGAATGTTGATATCTCAGCTCTGGAAGGGTCTAGATCATCCATTTTTGCACTCAGGTCTAAGTCTCACAGCCCTCTATCATAATCCAGAGTTTTGAGAAGATTGGAGAAACTTAATTTTTCGCCCAAAAATGAAAAAAAACGAAAGGGGTAACACTGTCGTTTTTTTTTCGGGTCGAAATTTTGAATGTTGATATCTCAGCTCTGGAAGGGTCTAGATCATCCATTTTTGCACTCAGGTCTAAGTCTCACAGCCCTCTATCATAATCCAGAGTTTTGAGAAGATTGGAGAAACTTAATTTTTCGCCCAAAAATGAAAAAAAACGAAAGGGGTAACACTGTCGTTTTTTTTTCGGGTCGAAATTTTGAATGTTGATATCTCAGCTCTGGAAGGGTCTAGATCATCCATTTTTGCACTCAGGTCTAAGTCTCACAGCCCTCTATCATAATCCAGAGTTTTGAGAAGATTGGAGAAACTTAATTTTTCGCCCAAAAATGAAAAAAAAACGAAAGGGGTAACACTGTCGTTTTTTTTTCGGGTCGAAATTTTGAATGTTGATATCTCAGCTCTGGAAGGGTCTAGATCATCCATTTTTGCACTCAGGTCTAAGTCTCACAGCCCTCTATCATAATCCAGAGTTTTGAGAAGATTGGAGAAACTTAATTTTTCGCCCAAAAATGAAAAAAAACGAAAGGGGTAACACTGTCGTTTTTTTTTTCGGGTCGAAATTTTGAATGTTGATATCTCAGCTCTGGAAGGGTCTAGATCATCCATTTTTGCACTCAGGTCTAAGTCTCACAGCCCTCTATCATAATCCAGAGTTTTGAGAAGATTGGAGAAACTTAATTTTTCGCCCAAAAATGAAAAAAAACGAAATGGGTAACACTGTCGTTTTTTTTTCGGGTCGAAATTTTGAATGTTGATATCTCAGCTCTGGAAGGGTCTAGATCATCCATTTTTGCACTCAGGTCTAAGTCTCACAGCCCTCTATCATAATCCAGAGTTTTGAGAAGATTGGAGAAACTTAATTTTTCGCCCAAAAATGAAAAAAAACGAAAGGGGTAACACTGTCGTTTTTTTTTCGGGTCGAAATTTTGAATGTTGATATCTCAGCTCTGGAAGGGTCTAGATCATCCATTTTTGCACTCAGGTCTAAGTCTCACAGCCCTCTATCATAATCCAGAGTTTTGAGAAGATTGGAGAAACTTAATTTTTCGCCCAAAAATGAAAAAAAACGAAAGGGGTAACACTGTCGTTTTTTTTTCGGGTCGAAATTTTGAATGTTGATATCTCAGCTCTGGAAGGGTCTAGATCATCCATTTTTGCACTCAGGTCTAAGTCTCACAGCCCTCTATCATAATCCAGAGTTTTGAGAAGATTGGAGAAACTTAATTTTTCGCCCAAAAATGAAAAAAAACGAAAGGGGTAACACTGTCGTTTTTTTTTCGGGTCGAAATTTTGAATGTTGATATCTCAGCTCTGGAAGGGTCTAGATCATCCATTTTTGCACTCAGGTCTAAGTCTCACAGCCCTCTATCATAATCCAGAGTTTTGAGAAGATTGGAGAAACTTAATTTTTCGCCCAAAAATGAAAAAAAACGAAAGGGGTAACACTGTCGTTTTTTTTTCGGGTCGAAATTTTGAATGTTGATATCTCAGCTCTGGAAGGGTCTAGATCATCCATTTTTGCACTCAGGTCTAAGTCTCACAGCCCTCTATCATAATCCAGAGTTTTGAGAAGATTGGAGAAACTTAATTTTTCGCCCAAAAATGAAAAAAAACGAAAGGGGTAACACTGTCGTTTTTTTTTCGGGTCGAAATTTTGAATGTTGATATCTCAGCTCTGGAAGGGTCTAGATCATCCATTTTTGCACTCAGGTCTAAGTCTCACAGCCCTCTATCATAATCCAGAGTTTTGAGAAGATTGGAGAAACTTAATTTTTCGCCCAAAAATGAAAAAAAAACGAAAGGGGTAACACTGTCGTTTTTTTTTTCGGGTCGAAATTTTGAATGTTGATATCTCAGCTCTGGAAGGGTCTAGATCATCCATTTTTGCACTCAGGTCTAAGTCTCACAGCCCTCTATCATAATCCAGAGTTTTGAGAAGATTGGAGAAACTTAATTTTTCGCCCAAAAATGAAAAAAAAAACGAAAGGGGTAACACTGTCGTTTTTTTTTTCGGGTCGAAATTTTGAATTTTGATATCTCAGCTCTGGAAGGGTCTAGAGCCTCCATTTTTGCACTCAGGTCAAAGTCTCACAGCCCTCTATCAGAATCCAGAGTTTTGAGAAGATTGGAGAAACTTAATTTTTCGCCCAAAAATGAAAAAAAACGAAAGGGGTAACACTGTCGTTTTTTTTTCGGGTCGAAATTTTGAATTTTGATATCTCAGCTCTGGAAGGGTCTAGAGCCTCCATTTTTGCACTCAGGTCAAAGTCTCGTGGCCTTCTATCAGAATCCAGAGTTTTGAGAAGATTGGAGAAACTTAATTTTTCGCCCAAAAATGAAAAAAAACGAAAGGGGTAACACTGTCGTTTTTTTTTCGGGTCGAAATTTTGAATGTTGATATCTCAGCTCTGGAAGGGTCTAGATCATCCATTTTTGCACTCAGGTCTAAGTCTCACAGCCCTCTATCATAATCCAGAGTTTTGAGAAGATTGGAGAAACTTAATTTTTCGCCCAAAAATGAAAAAAAACGAAAGGGGTAACACTGTCGTTTTTTTTTCGGGTCGAAATTTTGAATGTTGATATCTCAGCTCTGGAAGGGTCTAGATCATCCATTTTTGCACTCAGGTCTAAGTCTCACAGCCCTCTATCATAATCCAGAGTTTTGAGAAGATTGGAGAAACTTAATTTTTCGCCCAAAAATGAAAAAAAACGAAAGGGGTAACACTGTCGTTTTTTTTTCGGGTCGAAATTTTGAATGTTGATATCTCAGCTCTGGAAGGGTCTAGATCATCCATTTTTGCACTCAGGTCTAAGTCTCACAGCCCTCTATCATAATCCAGAGTTTTGAGAAGATTGGAGAAACTTAATTTTTCGCCCAAAAATGAAAAAAAACGAAAGGGGTAACACTGTCGTTTTTTTTTCGGGTCGAAATTTTGAATGTTGATATCTCAGCTCTGGAAGGGTCTAGATCATCCATTTTTGCACTCAGGTCTAAGTCTCACAGCCCTCTATCATAATCCAGAGTTTTGAGAAGATTGGAGAAACTTAATTTTTCGCCCAAAAATGAAAAAAAACGAAAGGGGTAACACTGTCGTTTTTTTTTCGGGTCGAAATTTTGAATGTTGATATCTCAGCTCTGGAAGGGTCTAGATCATCCATTTTTGCACTCAGGTCTAAGTCTCACAGCCCTCTATCATAATCCAGAGTTTTGAGAAGATTGGAGAAACTTAATTTTTCGCCCAAAAATGAAAAAAAACGAAAGGGGTAACACTGTCGTTTTTTTTTTCGGGTCGAAATTTTGAATGTTGATATCTCAGCTCTGGAAGGGTCTAGATCATCCATTTTTGCACTCAGGTCTAAGTCTCACAGCCCTCTATCATAATCCAGAGTTTTGAGAAGATTGGAGAAACTTAATTTTTCGCCCAAAAATGAAAAAAAACGAAAGGGGTAACACTGTCGTTTTTTTTTCGGGTCGAAATTTTGAATGTTGATATCTCAGCTCTGGAAGGGTCTAGATCATCCATTTTTGCACTCAGGTCTAAGTCTCACAGACCTCTATCATAATCCAGAGTTTTGAGAAGATTGGAGAAACTTAATTTTTCGCCCAAAAATGAAAAAAAACGAAAGGGGTAACACTGTCGTTTTTTTTTCGGGTCGAAATTTTGAATGTTGATATCTCAGCTCTGGAAGGGTCTAGATCATCCATTTTTGCACTCAGGTCTAAGTCTCACAGCCCTCTATCATAATCCAGAGTTTTGAGAAGATTGGAGAAACTTAATTTTTCGCCCAAAAATGAAAAAAAACGAAAGGGGTAACACTGTCGTTTTTTTTTCGGGTCGAAATTTTGAATGTTGATATCTCAGCTCTGGAAGGGTCTAGATCATCCATTTTTGCACTCAGGTCTAAGTCTCACAGCCCTCTATCATAATCCAGAGTTTTGAGAAGATTGGAGAAACTTAATTTTTCGCCCAAAAATGAAAAAAAACGAAAGGGGTAACACTGTCGTTTTTTTTTCGGGTCGAAATTTTGAATGTTGATATCTCAGCTCTGGAAGGGTCTAGATCATCCATTTTTGCACTCAGGTCTAAGTCTCACAGCCCTCTATCATAATCCAGAGTTTTGAGAAGATTGGAGAAACTTAATTTTTCGCCCAAAAATGAAAAAAAACGAAAGGGGTAACACTGTCGTTTTTTTTTCGGGTCGAAATTTTGAATGTTGATATCTCAGCTCTGGAAGGGTCTAGATCATCCATTTTTGCACTCAGGTCTAAGTCTCACAGCCCTCTATCATAATCCAGAGTTGTGAGAAGATTGGAGAAACTTAATTTTTCGCCCAAAAATGAAAAAAAACGAAAGGGGTAACACTGTCGTTTTTTTTTCGGGTCGAAATTTTGAATGTTGATATCTCAGCTCTGGAAGGGTCTAGATCATCCATTTTTGCACTCAGGTCTAAGTCTCACAGCCCTCTATCATAATCCAGAGTTTTGAGAAGATTGGAGAAACTTAATTTTTCGCCCAAAAATGAAAAAAAACGAAAGGGGTAACACTGTCGTTTTTTTTTCGGGTCGAAATTTTGAATGTTGATATCTCAGCTCTGGAAGGGTCTAGATCATCCATTTTTGCACTCAGGTCTAAGTCTCACAGCCCTCTATCATAATCCAGAGTTTTGAGAAGATTGGAGAAACTTAATTTTTCGCCCAAAAATGAAAAAAAACGAAAGGGGTAACACTGTCGTTTTTTTTTCGGGTCGTAATTTTGAATTTTGATATCTCAGCTCTGGAAGGGTCTAGATCATCCATTTTTGCACTCAGGTCTAAGTCTCACAGCCCTCTATCATAATCCAGAGTTTTGAGAAGATTGGAGAAACTTAATTTTTCGCCCAAAAATGAAAAAAAACGAAAGGGGTAACACTGTCGTTTATTTTTCGGGTCGAAATTTTGAATGTTGATATCTCAGCTCTGGAAGGGTCTAGATCATCCATTTTTGCACTCAGGTCTAAGTCTCACAGCCCTCTATCATAATCCAGAGTTTTGAGAAGATTGGAGAAACTTAATTTTTCGCCCAAAAATGAAAAAAAACGAAAGGGGTAACACTGTCGTTTTTTTTTCGGGTCGAAATTTTGAATTTTGATATCTCAGCTCTGGAAGGGTCTAGAGCCTCCATTTTTGCACTCAGGTCAAAGTCTCGTGGCCTTCTATCAGAATCCAGAGTTTTGAGAAGATTGGAGAAACTTAATTTTTCGCCCAAAAATGAAAAAAAACGAAAGGGGTAACACTGTCGTTTTTTTTTCGGGGCGAAATTTTGAATTTTGATATCTCAGCTCTGGAAGGGTCTAGAGCCTCCATTTTTGCACTCAGGTCTAAGTCTCACAGCCCTCTATCATAATCCAGAGTTTTGAGAACATTGGAGAAACTTAATTTTTCGCCCAAAAATGAAAAAAAAACGAAAGGGGTAACACTGTCGTTTTTTTTTCGGGTCGTAATTTTGAATTTTGATATCTCAGCTCTGGAAGGGTCTAGATCATCCATTTTTGCACTCAGGTCTAAGTCTCACAGCCCTCTATCATAATCCAGAGTTTTGAGAAGATTGGAGAAACTTAATTTTTCGCCCAAAAATGAAAAAAAACGAAAGGGGTAACACTGTCGTTTTTTTTTCGGGTCGAAATTTTGAATGTTGATATCTCAGCTCTGGAAGGGTCTAGATCATCCATTTTTGCACTCAGGTCTAAGTCTCACAGCCCTCTATCATAATCCAGAGTTTTGAGAAGATTGGAGAAACTTAATTTTTCGCCCAAAAATGAAAAAAAACGAAAGGGGTAACACTGTCGTTTTTTTTTTCGGGTCGAAATTTTGAATGTTGATATCTCAGCTCTGGAAGGGTCTAGATCATCCATTTTTGCACTCAGGTCTAAGTCTCACAGCCCTCTATCATAATCCAGAGTTTTGAGAAGATTGGAGAAACTTAATTTTTCGCCCAAAAATGAAAAAAAAACGAAAGGGGTAACACTGTCGTTTTTTTTTTCGGGTCGAAATTTTGAATTTTGATATCTCAGCTCTGGAAGGGTCTAGAGCCTCCATTTTTGCACTCAGGTCAAAGTCTCGTGGCCTTCTATCAGAATCCAGAGTTTTGAGAAGATTGGAGAAACTTAATTTTTCGCCCAAAAATGAAAAAAAACGAAAGGGGTAACACTGTCGTTTTTTTTTCGGGTCGAAATTTTGAATGTTGATATCTCAGCTCTGGAAGGGTCTAGATCATCCATTTTTGCACTCAGGTCTAAGTCTCACAGCCCTCTATCATAATCCAGAGTTTTGAGAAGATTGGAGAAACTTAATTTTTCGCCCAAAAATGAAAAAAAACGAAAGGGGTAACACTGTCGTTTTTTTTTCGGGTCGAAATTTTGAATGTTGATATCTCAGCTCTGGAAGGGTCTAGATCATCCATTTTTGCACTCAGGTCTAAGTCTCACAGCCCTCTATCATAATCCAGAGTTTTGAGAAGATTGGAGAAACTTAATTTTTCGCCCAAAAATGAAAAAAAACGAAAGGGGTAACACTGTCGTTTTTTTTTCGGGTCGAAATTTTGAATGTTGATATCTCAGCTCTGGAAGGGTCTAGATCATCCATTTTTGCACTCAGGTCTAAGTCTCACAGCCCTCTATCAGAATCCAGAGTTTTGAGAAGATTGGAGAAACTTAATTTTTCGCCCAAAAATGAAAAAAAAACGAAAGGGGTAACACTGTCGTTTTTTTTTTCGGGTCGAAATTTTGAATGTTGATATCTCAGCTCTGGAAGGGTCTAGATCATCCATTTTTGCACTCAGGTCTAAGTCTCACAGCCCTCTATCATAATCCAGAGTTTTGAGAAGATTGGAGAAACTTAATTTTTCGCCCAAAAATGAAAAAAAAAACGAAAGGGGTAACACTGTCGTTTTTTTTTTCGGGTCGAAATTTTGAATTTTGATATCTCAGCTCTGGAAGGGTCTAGAGCCTCCATTTTTGCACTCAGGTCAAAGTCTCACAGCCCTCTATCAGAATCCAGAGTTTTGAGAAGATTGGAGAAACTTAATTTTTCGCCCAAAAATGAAAAAAAACGAAAGGGGTAACACTGTCGTTTTTTTTTCGGGTCGAAATTTTGAATGTTGATATCTCAGCTCTGGAAGGGTCTAGATCATCCATTTTTGCACTCAGGTCTAAGTCTCACAGCCCTCTATCATAATCCAGAGTTTTGAGAAGATTGGAGAAACTTAATTTTTCGCCCAAAAATGAAAAAAAACGAAAGGGGTAACACTGTCGTTTTTTTTCGGGTCGAAATTTTGAATGTTGATATCTCAGCTCTGGAAGGGTCTAGATCATCCATTTTTGCACTCAGGTCTAAGTCTCACAGCCCTCTATCATAATCCAGAGTTTTGAGAAGATTGGAGAAACTTAATTTTTCGCCCAAAAATGAAAAAAAAACGAAAGGGGTAACACTGTCGTTTTTTTTTCGGGTCGAAATTTTGAATGTTGATATCTCAGCTCTGGAAGGGTCTAGATCATCCATTTTTGCACTCAGGTCTAAGTCTCACAGCCCTCTATCATAATCCAGAGTTTTGAGAAGATTGGAGAAACTTAATTTTTCGCCCAAAAATGAAAAAAAACGAAAGGGGTAACACTGTCGTTTTTTTTTTCGGGTCGAAATTTTGAATGTTGATATCTCAGCTCTGGAAGGGTCTAGATCATCCATTTTTGCACTCAGGTCTAAGTCTCACAGCCCTCTATCATAATCCAGAGTTTTGAGAAGATTGGAGAAACTTAATTTTTCGCCCAAAAATGAAAAAAAACGAAAGGGGTAACACTGTCGTTTTTTTTTCGGGTCGAAATTTTGAATGTTGATATCTCAGCTCTGGAAGGGTCTAGATCATCCATTTTTGCACTCAGGTCTAAGTCTCACAGCCCTCTATCATAATCCAGAGTTTTGAGAAGATTGGAGAAACTTAATTTTTCGCCCAAAAATGAAAAAAAACGAAAGGGGTAACACTGTCGTTTTTTTTTCGGGTCGAAATTTTGAATGTTGATATCTCAGCTCTGGAAGGGTCTAGATCATCCATTTTTGCACTCAGGTCTAAGTCTCACAGCCCTCTATCATAATCCAGAGTTTTGAGAAGATTGGAGAAACTTAATTTTTCGCCCAAAAATGAAAAAAAACGAAAGGGGTAACACTGTCGTTTTTTTTTCGGGTCGAAATTTTGAATGTTGATATCTCAGCTCTGGAAGGGTCTAGATCATCCATTTTTGCACTCAGGTCTAAGTCTCACAGCCCTCTATCATAATCCAGAGTTTTGAGAAGATTGGAGAAACTTAATTTTTCGCCCAAAAATGAAAAAAAACGAAAGGGGTAACACTGTCGTTTTTTTTTCGGGTCGAAATTTTGAATGTTGATATCTCAGCTCTGGAAGGGTCTAGATCATCCATTTTTGCACTCAGGTCTAAGTCTCACAGCCCTCTATCATAATCCAGAGTTTTGAGAAGATTGGAGAAACTTAATTTTTCGCCCAAAAATGAAAAAAAACGAAAGGGGTAACACTGTCGTTTTTTTTTCGGGTCGAAATTTTGAATGTTGATATCTCAGCTCTGGAAGGGTCTAGATCATCCATTTTTGCACTCAGGTCTAAGTCTCACAGCCCTCTATCATAATCCAGAGTTTTGAGAAGATTGGAGAAACTTAATTTTTCGCCCAAAAATGAAAAAAAACGAAAGGGGTAACACTGTCGTTTTTTTTTCGGGTCGAAATTTTGAATGTTGATATCTCAGCTCTGGAAGGGTCTAGATCATCCATTTTTGCACTCAGGTCTAAGTCTCACAGCCCTCTATCATAATCCAGAGTTTTGAGAAGATTGGAGAAACTTAATTTTTCGCCCAAAAATGAAAAAAAAAAACGAAAGGGGTAACACTGTCGTTTTTTTTTTCGGGTCGAAATTTTGAATGTTGATATCTCAGCTCTGGAAGGGTCTAGATCATCCATTTTTGCACTCAGGTCTAAGTCTCACAGCCCTCTATCATAATCCAGAGTTTTGAGAAGATTGGAGAAACTTAATTTTTCGCCCAAAAATGAAAAAAAAAACGAAAGGGGTAACACTGTCGTTTTTTTTTCGGGTCGAAATTTTGAATTTTGATATCTCAGCTCTGGAAGGGTCTAGAGCCTCCATTTTTGCACTCAGGTCAAAGTCTCACAGCCCTCTATCAGAATCCAGAGTTTTGAGAAGATTGGAGAAACTTAATTTTTCGCCCAAAAATGAAAAAAAACGAAAGGGGTAACACTGTCGTTTTTTTTTCGGGTCGAAATTTTGAATTTTGATATCTCAGCTCTGGAAGGGTCTAGAGCCTCCATTTTTGCACTCAGGTCAAAGTCTCGTGGCCTTCTATCAGAATCCAGAGTTTTGAGAAGATTGGAGAAACTTAATTTTTCGCCCAAAAATGAAAAAAAACGAAAGGGGTAACACTGTCGTTTTTTTTTCGGGTCGAAATTTTGAATGTTGATATCTCAGCTCTGGAAGGGTCTAGATCATCCATTTTTGCACTCAGGTCTAAGTCTCACAGCCCTCTATCATAATCCAGAGTTTTGAGAAGATTGGAGAAACTTAATTTTTCGCCCAAAAATGAAAAAAAACGAAAGGGGTAACACTGTCGTTTTTTTTTCGGGTCGAAATTTTGAATGTTGATATCTCAGCTCTGGAAGGGTCTAGATCATCCATTTTTGCACTCAGGTCTAAGTCTCACAGCCCTCTATCATAATCCAGAGTTTTGAGAAGATTGGAGAAACTTAATTTTTCGCCCAAAAATGAAAAAAAACGAAAGGGGTAACACTGTCGTTTTTTTTTCGGGTCGAAATTTTGAATGTTGATATCTCAGCTCTGGAAGGGTCTAGATCATCCATTTTTGCACTCAGGTCTAAGTCTCACAGCCCTCTATCATAATCCAGAGTTTTGAGAAGATTGGAGAAACTTAATTTTTCGCCCAAAAATGAAAAAAAACGAAAGGGGTAACACTGTCGTTTTTTTTTCGGGTCGAAATTTTGAATGTTGATATCTCAGCTCTGGAAGGGTCTAGATCATCCATTTTTGCACTCAGGTCTAAGTCTCACAGCCCTCTATCATAATCCAGAGTTTTGAGAAGATTGGAGAAACTTAATTTTTCGCCCAAAAATGAAAAAAAACGAAAGGGGTAACACTGTCGTTTTTTTTTCGGGTCGAAATTTTGAATGTTGATATCTCAGCTCTGGAAGGGTCTAGATCATCCATTTTTGCACTCAGGTCTAAGTCTCACAGCCCTCTATCATAATCCAGAGTTTTGAGAAGATTGGAGAAACTTAATTTTTCGCCCAAAAATGAAAAAAAACGAAAGGGGTAACACTGTCGTTTTTTTTTTCGGGTCGAAATTTTGAATGTTGATATCTCAGCTCTGGAAGGGTCTAGATCATCCATTTTTGCACTCAGGTCTAAGTCTCACAGCCCTCTATCATAATCCAGAGTTTTGAGAAGATTGGAGAAACTTAATTTTTCGCCCAAAAATGAAAAAAAACGAAAGGGGTAACACTGTCGTTTTTTTTTCGGGTCGAAATTTTGAATGTTGATATCTCAGCTCTGGAAGGGTCTAGATCATCCATTTTTGCACTCAGGTCTAAGTCTCACAGACCTCTATCATAATCCAGAGTTTTGAGAAGATTGGAGAAACTTAATTTTTCGCCCAAAAATGAAAAAAAACGAAAGGGGTAACACTGTCGTTTTTTTTTCGGGTCGAAATTTTGAATGTTGATATCTCAGCTCTGGAAGGGTCTAGATCATCCATTTTTGCACTCAGGTCTAAGTCTCACAGCCCTCTATCATAATCCAGAGTTTTGAGAAGATTGGAGAAACTTAATTTTTCGCCCAAAAATGAAAAAAAACGAAAGGGGTAACACTGTCGTTTTTTTTTCGGGTCGAAATTTTGAATGTTGATATCTCAGCTCTGGAAGGGTCTAGATCATCCATTTTTGCACTCAGGTCTAAGTCTCACAGCCCTCTATCATAATCCAGAGTTTTGAGAAGATTGGAGAAACTTAATTTTTCGCCCAAAAATGAAAAAAAACGAAAGGGGTAACACTGTCGTTTTTTTTTCGGGTCGAAATTTTGAATGTTGATATCTCAGCTCTGGAAGGGTCTAGATCATCCATTTTTGCACTCAGGTCTAAGTCTCACAGCCCTCTATCATAATCCAGAGTTTTGAGAAGATTGGAGAAACTTAATTTTTCGCCCAAAAATGAAAAAAAACGAAAGGGGTAACACTGTCGTTTTTTTTTCGGGTCGAAATTTTGAATGTTGATATCTCAGCTCTGGAAGGGTCTAGATCATCCATTTTTGCACTCAGGTCTAAGTCTCACAGCCCTCTATCATAATCCAGAGTTTTGAGAAGATTGGAGAAACTTAATTTTTCGCCCAAAAATGAAAAAAAACGAAAGGGGTAACACTGTCGTTTTTTTTTCGGGTCGAAATTTTGAATGTTGATATCTCAGCTCTGGAAGGGTCTAGATCATCCATTTTTGCACTCAGGTCTAAGTCTCACAGCCCTCTATCATAATCCAGAGTTTTGAGAAGATTGGAGAAACTTAATTTTTCGCCCAAAAATGAAAAAAAACGAAAGGGGTAACACTGTCGTTTTTTTTTCGGGTCGAAATTTTGAATGTTGATATCTCAGCTCTGGAAGGGTCTAGATCATCCATTTTTGCACTCAGGTCTAAGTCTCACAGCCCTCTATCATAATCCAGAGTTTTGAGAAGATTGGAGAAACTTAATTTTTCGCCCAAAAATGAAAAAAAACGAAAGGGGTAACACTGTCGTTTTTTTTTCGGGTCGAAATTTTGAATGTTGATATCTCAGCTCTGGAAGGGTCTAGATCATCCATTTTTGCACTCAGGTCTAAGTCTCACAGCCCTCTATCATAATCCAGAGTTTTGAGAAGATTGGAGAAACTTAATTTTTCGCCCAAAAATGAAAAAAAAACGAAAGGGGTAACACTGTCGTTTTTTTTTTCGGGTCGAAATTTTGAATGTTGATATCTCAGCTCTGGAAGGGTCTAGATCATCCATTTTTGCACTCAGGTCTAAGTCTCACAGCCCTCTATCATAATCCAGAGTTTTGAGAAGATTGGAGAAACTTAATTTTTCGCCCAAAAATGAAAAAAAAAACGAAAGGGGTAACACTGTCGTTTTTTTTTTCGGGTCGAAATTTTGAATTTTGATATCTCAGCTCTGGAAGGGTCTAGAGCCTCCATTTTTGCACTCAGGTCAAAGTCTCACAGCCCTCTATCAGAATCCAGAGTTTTGAGAAGATTGGAGAAACTTAATTTTTCGCCCAAAAATGAAAAAAAACGAAAGGGGTAACACTGTCGTTTTTTTTTCGGGTCGAAATTTTGAATTTTGATATCTCAGCTCTGGAAGGGTCTAGAGCCTCCATTTTTGCACTCAGGTCAAAGTCTCGTGGCCTTCTATCAGAATCCAGAGTTTTGAGAAGATTGGAGAAACTTAATTTTTCGCCCAAAAATGAAAAAAAACGAAAGGGGTAACACTGTCGTTTTTTTTTCGGGGCGAAATTTTGAATTTTGATATCTCAGCTCTGGAAGGGTCTAGAGCCTCCATTTTTGCACTCAGGTCTAAGTCTCACAGCCCTCTATCATAATCCAGAGTTTTGAGAACATTGGAGAAACTTAATTTTTCGCCCAAAAATGAAAAAAAACGAAAGGGGTAACACTGTCGTTTTTTTTTCGGGTCGTAATTTTGAATTTTGATATCTCAGCTCTGGAAGGGTCTAGATCATCCATTTTTGCACTCAGGTCTAAGTCTCACAGCCCTCTATCATAATCCAGAGTTTTGAGAAGATTGGAGAAACTTAATTTTTCGCCCAAAAATGAAAAAAAACGAAAGGGGTAACACTGTCGTTTATTTTTCGGGTCGAAATTTTGAATGTTGATATCTCAGCTCTGGAAGGGTCTAGATCATCCATTTTTGCACTCAGGTCTAAGTCTCACAGCCCTCTATCATAATCCAGAGTTTTGAGAAGATTGGAGAAACTTAATTTTTCGCCCAAAAATGAAAAAAAACGAAAGGGGTAACACTGTCGTTTTTTTTTCGGGTCGAAATTTTGAATTTTGATATCTCAGCTCTGGAAGGGTCTAGAGCCTCCATTTTTGCACTCAGGTCAAAGTCTCGTGGCCTTCTATCAGAATCCAGAGTTTTGAGAAGATTGGAGAAACTTAATTTTTCGCCCAAAAATGAAAAAAAACGAAAGGGGTAACACTGTCGTTTTTTTTTCGGGGCGAAATTTTGAATTTTGATATCTCAGCTCTGGAAGGGTCTAGAGCCTCCATTTTTGCACTCAGGTCTAAGTCTCACAGCCCTCTATCATAATCCAGAGTTTTGAGAACATTGGAGAAACTTAATTTTTCGCCCAAAAATGAAAAAAAAACGAAAGGGGTAACACTGTCGTTTTTTTTTCGGGTCGTAATTTTGAATTTTGATATCTCAGCTCTGGAAGGGTCTAGATCATCCATTTTTGCACTCAGGTCTAAGTCTCACAGCCCTCTATCATAATCCAGAGTTTTGAGAAGATTGGAGAAACTTAATTTTTCGCCCAAAAATGAAAAAAAACGAAAGGGGTAACACTGTCGTTTTGTTTTCGGGTCGAAATTTTGAATGTTGATATCTCAGCTCTGGAAGGGTCTAGATCATCCATTTTTGCACTCAGGTCTAAGTCTCACAGCCCTCTATCATAATCCAGAGTTTTGAGAAGATTGGAGAAACTTAATTTTTCGCCCAAAAATGAAAAAAAACGAAAGGGGTAACACTGTCGTTTTTTTTTTCGGGTCGAAATTTTGAATGTTGATATCTCAGCTCTGGAAGGGTCTAGATCATCCATTTTTGCACTCAGGTCTAAGTCTCACAGCCCTCTATCATAATCCAGAGTTTTGAGAAGATTGGAGAAACTTAATTTTTCGCCCAAAAATGAAAAAAAAACGAAAGGGGTAACACTGTCGTTTTTTTTTTCGGGTCGAAATTTTGAATTTTGATATCTCAGCTCTGGAAGGGTCTAGAGCCTCCATTTTTGCACTCAGGTCAAAGTCTCGTGGCCTTCTATCAGAATCCAGAGTTTTGAGAAGATTGGAGAAACTTAATTTTTCGCCCAAAAATGAAAAAAAACGAAAGGGGTAACACTGTCGTTTTTTTTTCGGGTCGAAATTTTGAATGTTGATATCTCAGCTCTGGAAGGGTCTAGATCATCCATTTTTGCACTCAGGTCTAAGTCTCACAGCCCTCTATCATAATCCAGAGTTTTGAGAAGATTGGAGAAACTTAATTTTTCGCCCAAAAATGAAAAAAAACGAAAGGGGTAACACTGTCGTTTTTTTTTCGGGTCGAAATTTTGAATGTTGATATCTCAGCTCTGGAAGGGTCTAGATCATCCATTTTTGCACTCAGGTCTAAGTCTCACAGCCCTCTATCATAATCCAGAGTTTTGAGAAGATTGGAGAAACTTAATTTTTCGCCCAAAAATGAAAAAAAACGAAAGGGGTAACACTGTCGTTTTTTTTTCGGGTCGAAATTTTGAATGTTGATATCTCAGCTCTGGAAGGGTCTAGATCATCCATTTTTGCACTCAGGTCTAAGTCTCACAGCCCTCTATCATAATCCAGAGTTTTGAGAAGATTGGAGAAACTTAATTTTTCGCCCAAAAATGAAAAAAAAACGAAAGGGGTAACACTGTCGTTTTTTTTTTCGGGTCGAAATTTTGAATGTTGATATCTCAGCTCTGGAAGGGTCTAGATCATCCATTTTTGCACTCAGGTCTAAGTCTCACAGCCCTCTATCATAATCCAGAGTTTTGAGAAGATTGGAGAAACTTAATTTTTCGCCCAAAAATGAAAAAAAAAACGAAAGGGGTAACACTGTCGTTTTTTTTTTCGGGTCGAAATTTTGAATTTTGATATCTCAGCTCTGGAAGGGTCTAGAGCCTCCATTTTTGCACTCAGGTCAAAGTCTCACAGCCCTCTATCAGAATCCAGAGTTTTGAGAAGATTGGAGAAACTTAATTTTTCGCCCAAAAATGAAAAAAAACGAAAGGGGTAACACTGTCGTTTTTTTTTCGGGTCGAAATTTTGAATTTTGATATCTCAGCTCTGGAAGGGTCTAGAGCCTCCATTTTTGCACTCAGGTCAAAGTCTCGTGGCCTTCTATCAGAATCCAGAGTTTTGAGAAGATTGGAGAAACTTAATTTTTCGCCCAAAAATGAAAAAAAACGAAAGGGGTAACACTGTCGTTTTTTTTTCGGGGCGAAATTTTGAATTTTGATATCTCAGCTCTGGAAGGGTCTAGAGCCTCCATTTTTGCACTCAGGTCTAAGTCTCACAGCCCTCTATCATAATCCAGAGTTTTGAGAACATTGGAGAAACTTAATTTTTCGCCCAAAAATGAAAAAAAACGAAAGGGGTAACACTGTCGTTTATTTTTCGGGTCGTAATTTAGAATTTTGATATCTCAGCTCTGGAAGGGTCTAGATCATCCATTTTTGCACTCAGGTCTAAGTCTCACAGCCCTCTATCATAATCCAGAGTTTTGAGAAGATTGGAGAAACTTAATTTTTCGCCCAAAAATGAAAAAAAACGAAAGGGGTAACACTGTCGTTTATTTTTCGGGTCGAAATTTTGAATTTTGATATCTCAGCTCTGGAAGGGTCTAGATCATCCATTTTTGCACTCAGGTCTAAGTCTCACAGCCCTCTATCATAATCCAGAGTTTTGAGAAGATTGGAGAAACTTAATTTTTCGCCCAAAAATGAAAAAAAACGAAAGGGGTAACACTGTCGTTTTTTTTTCGGGTCGAAATTTTGAATTTTGATATCTCAGCTCTGGAAGGGTCTAGAGCCTCCATTTTTGCACTCAGGTCAAAGTCTCGTGGCCTTCTATCAGAATCCAGAGTTTTGAGAAGATTGGAGAAACTTAATTTTTCGCCCAAAAATGAAAAAAAACGAAAGGGGTAACACTGTCGTTTTTTTTTCGGGGCGAAATTTTGAATTTTGATATCTCAGCTCTGGAAGGGTCTAGAGCCTCCATTTTTGCACTCAGGTCTAAGTCTCACAGCCCTCTATCATAATCCAGAGTTTTGAGAACATTGGAGAAACTTAATTTTTCGCCCAAAAATGAAAAAAAAACGAAAGGGGTAACACTGTCGTTTTTTTTTCGGGTCGTAATTTTGAATTTTGATATCTCAGCTCTGGAAGGGTCTAGATCATCCATTTTTGCACTCAGGTCTAAGTCTCACAGCCCTCTATCATAATCCAGAGTTTTGAGAAGATTGGAGAAACTTAATTTTTCGCCCAAAAATGAAAAAAAACGAAAGGGGTAACACTGTCGTTTTTTTTTCGGGTCGAAATTTTGAATGTTGATATCTCAGCTCTGGAAGGGTCTAGATCATCCATTTTTGCACTCAGGTCTAAGTCTCACAGCCCTCTATCATAATCCAGAGTTTTGAGAAGATTGGAGAAACTTAATTTTTCGCCCAAAAATGAAAAAAAACGAAAGGGGTAACACTGTCGTTTTTTTTTTCGGGTCGAAATTTTGAATGTTGATATCTCAGCTCTGGAAGGGTCTAGATCATCCATTTTTGCACTCAGGTCTAAGTCTCACAGCCCTCTATCATAATCCAGAGTTTTGAGAAGATTGGAGAAACTTAATTTTTCGCCCAAAAATGAAAAAAAAACGAAAGGGGTAACACTGTCGTTTTTTTTTTCGGGTCGAAATTTTGAATTTTGATATCTCAGCTCTGGAAGGGTCTAGAGCCTCCATTTTTGCACTCAGGTCAAAGTCTCGTGGCCTTCTATCAGAATCCAGAGTTTTGAGAAGATTGGAGAAACTTAATTTTTCGCCCAAAAATGAAAAAAAACGAAAGGGGTAACACTGTCGTTTTTTTTTCGGGTCGAAATTTTGAATTTTGATATCTCAGCTCTGGAAGGGTCTAGATCATCCATTTTTGCACTCAGGTCTAAGTCTCACAGCCCTCTATCATAATCCAGAGTTTTGAGAAGATTGGAGAAACTTAATTTTTCGCCCAAAAATGAAAAAAAACGAAAGGGGTAACACTGTCGTTTTTTTTTCGGGTCGAAATTTTGAATTTTGATATCTCAGCTCTGGAAGGGTCTAGATCATCCATTTTTGCACTCAGGTCTAAGTCTCACAGCCCTCTATCATAATCCAGAGTTTTGAGAAGATTGGAGAAACTTAATTTTTCGCCCAAAAATGAAAAAAAAAGAAAGGGGTAACACTGTCGTTTTTTTTTCGGGTCGAAATTTTGAATTTTGATATCTCAGCTCTGGAAGGGTCTAGATCATCCATTTTTGCACTCAGGTCTAAGTCTCACAGCCCTCTATCAGAATCCAGAGTTTTGAGAAGATTGGAGAAACTTAATTTTTCGCCCAAAAATGAAAAAAAACGAAAGGGGTAACACTGTCGTTTTTTTTTCGGGTCGAAATTTTGAATTTTGATATCTCAGCTCTGGAAGGGTCTAGATCATCCATTTTTGCACTCAGGTCTAAGTCTCACAGCCCTCTATCAGAATCCAGAGTTTTGAGAAGATTGGAGAAACTTAATTTTTCGCCCAAAAATGAAAAAAAACGAAAGGGGTAACACTGTCGTTTTTTTTTCGGGTCGAAATTTTGAATTTTGATATCTCAGCTCTGGAAGGGTCTAGAGCCTCCATTTTTGCACTCAGGTCAAAGTCTCGTGGCCTTCTATCAGAATCCAGAGTTTTGAGAAGATTGGAGAAACTTAATTTTTCGCCCAAAAATGAAAAAAAACGAAAGGGGTAACACTGTCGTTTTTTTTTCGGGTCGAAATTTTGAATGTTGATATCTCAGCTCTGGAAGGGTCTAGATCATCCATTTTTGCACTCAGGTCTAAGTCTCACAGCCCTCTATCATAATCCAGAGTTTTGAGAAGATTGGAGAAACTTAATTTTTCGCCCAAAAATGAAAAAAAACGAAAGGGGTAACACTGTCGTTTTTTTTTCGGGTCGAAATTTTGAATGTTGATATCTCAGCTCTGGAAGGGTCTAGATCATCCATTTTTGCACTCAGGTCTAAGTCTCACAGCCCTCTATCATAATCCAGAGTTTTGAGAAGATTGGAGAAACTTAATTTTTCGCCCAAAAATGAAAAAAAACGAAAGGGGTAACACTGTCGTTTTTTTTTCGGGTCGAAATTTTGAATGTTGATATCTCAGCTCTGGAAGGGTCTAGATCATCCATTTTTGCACTCAGGTCTAAGTCTCACAGCCCTCTATCATAATCCAGAGTTTTGAGAAGATTGGAGAAACTTAATTTTTCGCCCAAAAATGAAAAAAAACGAAAGGGGTAACACTGTCGTTTTTTTTTCGGGTCGAAATTTTGAATGTTGATATCTCAGCTCTGGAAGGGTCTAGATCATCCATTTTTGCACTCAGGTCTAAGTCTCACAGCCCTCTATCATAATCCAGAGTTTTGAGAAGATTGGAGAAACTTAATTTTTCGCCCAAAAATGAAAAAAAACGAAAGGGGTAACACTGTCGTTTTTTTTTCGGGTCGAAATTTTGAATGTTGATATCTCAGCTCTGGAAGGGTCTAGATCATCCATTTTTGCACTCAGGTCTAAGTCTCACAGCCCTCTATCATAATCCAGAGTTTTGAGAAGATTGGAGAAACTTAATTTTTCGCCCAAAAATGAAAAAAAACGAAAGGGGTAACACTGTCGTTTTTTTTTCGGGTCGAAATTTTGAATGTTGATATCTCAGCTCTGGAAGGGTCTAGATCATCCATTTTTGCACTCAGGTCTAAGTCTCACAGCCCTCTATCATAATCCAGAGTTTTGAGAAGATTGGAGAAACTTAATTTTTCGCCCAAAAATGAAAAAAAACGAAAGGGGTAACACTGTCGTTTTTTTTTTCGGGTCGAAATTTTGAATGTTGATATCTCAGCTCTGGAAGGGTCTAGATCATCCATTTTTGCACTCAGGTCTAAGTCTCACAGCCCTCTATCATAATCCAGAGTTTTGAGAAGATTGGAGAAACTTAATTTTTCGCCCAAAAATGAAAAAAAACGAAAGGGGTAACACTGTCGTTTTTTTTTCGGGTCGAAATTTTGAATGTTGATATCTCAGCTCTGGAAGGGTCTAGATCATCCATTTTTGCACTCAGGTCTAAGTCTCACAGCCCTCTATCATAATCCAGAGTTTTGAGAAGATTGGAGAAACTTAATTTTTCGCCCAAAAATGAAAAAAAACGAAAGGGGTAACACTGTCGTTTTTTTTTCGGGTCGAAATTTTGAATGTTGATATCTCAGCTCTGGAAGGGTCTAGATCATCCATTTTTGCACTCAGGTCTAAGTCTCACAGCCCTCTATCATAATCCAGAGTTTTGAGAAGATTGGAGAAACTTAATTTTTCGCCCAAAAATGAAAAAAAACGAAAGGGGTAACACTGTCGTTTTTTTTTCGGGTCGAAATTTTGAATGTTGATATCTCAGCTCTGGAAGGGTCTAGATCATCCATTTTTGCACTCAGGTCTAAGTCTCACAGCCCTCTATCATAATCCAGAGTTTTGAGAAGATTGGAGAAACTTAATTTTTCGCCCAAAAATGAAAAAAAACGAAAGGGGTAACACTGTCGTTTTTTTTTCGGGTCGAAATTTTGAATGTTGATATCTCAGCTCTGGAAGGGTCTAGATCATCCATTTTTGCACTCAGGTCTAAGTCTCACAGCCCTCTATCATAATCCAGAGTTTTGAGAAGATTGGAGAAACTTAATTTTTCGCCCAAAAATGAAAAAAAACGAAAGGGGTAACACTGTCGTTTTTTTTTCGGGTCGAAATTTTGAATGTTGATATCTCAGCTCTGGAAGGGTCTAGATCATCCATTTTTGCACTCAGGTCTAAGTCTCACAGCCCTCTATCATAATCCAGAGTTTTGAGAAGATTGGAGAAACTTAATTTTTCGCCCAAAAATGAAAAAAAACGAAAGGGGTAAGTAACACTGTCGTTTTTTTTTCGGGTCGAAATTTTGAATGTTGATATCTCAGCTCTGGAAGGGTCTAGATCATCCATTTTTGCACTCAGGTCTAAGTCTCACAGCCCTCTATCATAATCCAGAGTTTTGAGAAGATTGGAGAAACTTAATTTTTCGCCCAAAAATGAAAAAAAAAACGAAAGGGGTAACACTGTCGTTTTTTTTTTCGGGTCGAAATTTTGAATGTTGATATCTCAGCTCTGGAAGGGTCTAGATCATCCATTTTTGCACTCAGGTCTAAGTCTCACAGCCCTCTATCATAATCCAGAGTTTTGAGAAGATTGGAGAAACTTAATTTTTCGCCCAAAAATGAAAAAAAAAACGAAAGGGGTAACACTGTCGTTTTTTTTTTCGGGTCGAAATTTTGAATTTTGATATCTCAGCTCTGGAAGGGTCTAGAGCCTCCATTTTTGCACTCAGGTCAAAGTCTCACAGCCCTCTATCAGAATCCAGAGTTTTGAGAAGATTGGAGAAACTTAATTTTTCGCCCAAAAATGAAAAAAAACGAAAGGGGTAACACTGTCGTTTTTTTTTCGGGTCGAAATTTTGAATTTTGATATCTCAGCTCTGGAAGGGTCTAGAGCCTCCATTTTTGCACTCAGGTCAAAGTCTCGTGGCCTTCTATCAGAATCCAGAGTTTTGAGAAGATTGGAGAAACTTAATTTTTCGCCCAAAAATGAAAAAAAACGAAAGGGGTAACACTGTCGTTTTTTTTTCGGGGCGAAATTTTGAATTTTGATATCTCAGCTCTGGAAGGGTCTAGAGCCTCCATTTTTGCACTCAGGTCTAAGTCTCACAGCCCTCTATCATAATCCAGAGTTTTGAGAACATTGGAGAAACTTAATTTTTCGCCCAAAAATGAAAAAAAACGAAAGGGGTAACACTGTCGTTTTTTTTTCGGGTCGTAATTTTGAATTTTGATATCTCAGCTCTGGAAGGGTCTAGATCATCCATTTTTGCACTCAGGTCTAAGTCTCACAGCCCTCTATCATAATCCAGAGTTTTGAGAAGATTGGAGAAACTTAATTTTTCGCCCAAAAATGAAAAAAAACGAAAGGGGTAACACTGTCGTTTATTTTTCGGGTCGAAATTTTGAATGTTGATATCTCAGCTCTGGAAGGGTCTAGATCATCCATTTTTGCACTCAGGTCTAAGTCTCACAGCCCTCTATCATAATCCAGAGTTTTGAGAAGATTGGAGAAACTTAATTTTTCGCCCAAAAATGAAAAAAAACGAAAGGGGTAACACTGTCGTTTTTTTTTCGGGTCGAAATTTTGAATTTTGATATCTCAGCTCTGGAAGGGTCTAGAGCCTCCATTTTTGCACTCAGGTCAAAGTCTCGTGGCCTTCTATCAGAATCCAGAGTTTTGAGAAGATTGGAGAAACTTAATTTTTCGCCCAAAAATGAAAAAAAACGAAAGGGGTAACACTGTCGTTTTTTTTTCGGGGCGAAATTTTGAATTTTGATATCTCAGCTCTGGAAGGGTCTAGAGCCTCCATTTTTGCACTCAGGTCTAAGTCTCACAGCCCTCTATCATAATCCAGAGTTTTGAGAACATTGGAGAAACTTAATTTTTCGCCCAAAAATGAAAAAAAAACGAAAGGGGTAACACTGTCGTTTTTTTTTCGGGTCGTAATTTTGAATTTTGATATCTCAGCTCTGGAAGGGTCTAGATCATCCATTTTTGCACTCAGGTCTAAGTCTCACAGCCCTCTATCATAATCCAGAGTTTTGAGAAGATTGGAGAAACTTAATTTTTCGCCCAAAAATGAAAAAAAACGAAAGGGGTAACACTGTCGTTTTTTTTTTCGGGTCGAAATTTTGAATGTTGATATCTCAGCTCTGGAAGGGTCTAGATCATCCATTTTTGCACTCAGGTCTAAGTCTCACAGCCCTCTATCATAATCCAGAGTTTTGAGAAGATTGGAGAAACTTAATTTTTCGCCCAAAAATGAAAAAAAAACGAAAGGGGTAACACTGTCGTTTTTTTTTTCGGGTCGAAATTTTGAATTTTGATATCTCAGCTCTGGAAGGGTCTAGAGCCTCCATTTTTGCACTCAGGTCAAAGTCTCGTGGCCTTCTATCAGAATCCAGAGTTTTGAGAAGATTGGAGAAACTTAATTTTTCGCCCAAAAATGAAAAAAAACGAAAGGGGTAACACTGTCGTTTTTTTTTCGGGTCGAAATTTTGAATTTTGATATCTCAGCTCTGGAAGGGTCTAGATCATCCATTTTTGCACTCAGGTCTAAGTCTCACAGCCCTCTATGATAATCCAGAGTTTTGAGAAGATTGGAGAAACTTAATTTTTCGCCCAAAAATGAAAAAAAACGAAAGGGGTAACACTGTCGTTTTTTTTTCGGGTCGAAATTTTGAATGTTGATATCTCAGCTCTGGAAGGGTCTAGATCATCCATTTTTGCACTCAGGTCTAAGTCTCACAGCCCTCTATCATAATCCAGAGTTTTGAGAAGATTGGAGAAACTTAATTTTTCGCCCAAAAATGAAAAAAAACGAAAGGGGTAACACTGTCGTTTTTTTTTCGGGTCGAAATTTTGAATGTTGATATCTCAGCTCTGGAAGGGTCTAGATCATCCATTTTTGCACTCAGGTCTAAGTCTCACAGCCCTCTATCATAATCCAGAGTTTTGAGAAGATTGGAGAAACTTAATTTTTCGCCCAAAAATGAAAAAAAACGAAAGGGGTAACACTGTCGTTTTTTTTTCGGGTCGAAATTTTGAATGTTGATATCTCAGCTCTGGAAGGGTCTAGATCATCCATTTTTGCACTCAGGTCTAAGTCTCACAGCCCTCTATCATAATCCAGAGTTTTGAGAAGATTGGAGAAACTTAATTTTTCGCCCAAAAATGAAAAAAAACGAAAGGGGTAACACTGTCGTTTTTTTTTCGGGTCGAAATTTTGAATGTTGATATCTCAGCTCTGGAAGGGTCTAGATCATCCATTTTTGCACTCAGGTCTAAGTCTCACAGCCCTCTATCATAATCCAGAGTTTTGAGAAGATTGGAGAAACTTAATTTTTCGCCCAAAAATGAAAAAAAACGAAAGGGGTAACACTGTCGTTTTTTTTTTCGGGTCGAAATTTTGAATGTTGATATCTCAGCTCTGGAAGGGTCTAGATCATCCATTTTTGCACTCAGGTCTAAGTCTCACAGCCCTCTATCATAATCCAGAGTTTTGAGAAGATTGGAGAAACTTAATTTTTCGCCCAAAAATGAAAAAAAACGAAAGGGGTAACACTGTCGTTTTTTTTTCGGGTCGAAATTTTGAATGTTGATATCTCAGCTCTGGAAGGGTCTAGATCATCCATTTTTGCACTCAGGTCTAAGTCTCACAGCCCTCTATCATAATCCAGAGTTTTGAGAAGATTGGAGAAACTTAATTTTTCGCCCAAAAATGAAAAAAAACGAAAGGGGTAACACTGTCGTTTTTTTTTCGGGTCGAAATTTTGAATGTTGATATCTCAGCTCTGGAAGGGTCTAGATCATCCATTTTTGCACTCAGGTCTAAGTCTCACAGCCCTCTATCATAATCCAGAGTTTTGAGAAGATTGGAGAAACTTAATTTTTCGCCCAAAAATGAAAAAAAACGAAAGGGGTAACACTGTCGTTTTTTTTTCGGGTCGTAATTTTGAATTTTGATATCTCAGCTCTGGAAGGGTCTAGATCATCCATTTTTGCACTCAGGTCTAAGTCTCACAGCCCTCTATCATAATCCAGAGTTTTGAGAAGATTGGAGAAACTTAATTTTTCGCCCAAAAATGAAAAAAAACGAAAGGGGTAACACTGTCGTTTTTTTTTCGGGTCGAAATTTTGAATGTTGATATCTCAGCTCTGGAAGGGTCTAGATCATCCATTTTTGCACTCAGGTCTAAGTCTCACAGCCCTCTATCATAATCCAGAGTTTTGAGAAGATTGGAGAAACTTAATTTTTCGCCCAAAAATGAAAAAAAACGAAAGGGGTAACACTGTCGTTTTTTTTTTCGGGTCGAAATTTTGAATGTTGATATCTCAGCTCTGGAAGGGTCTAGATCATCCATTTTTGCACTCAGGTCTAAGTCTCACAGCCCTCTATCATAATCCAGAGTTTTGAGAAGATTGGAGAAACTTAATTTTTCGCCCAAAAATGAAAAAAAACGAAAGGGGTAACACTGTCGTTTTTTTTTCGGGTCGAAATTTTGAATGTTGATATCTCAGCTCTGGAAGGGTCTAGATCATCCATTTTTGCACTCAGGTCTAAGTCTCACAGACCTCTATCATAATCCAGAGTTTTGAGAAGATTGGAGAAACTTAATTTTTCGCCCAAAAATGAAAAAAAACGAAAGGGGTAACACTGTCGTTTTTTTTTCGGGTCGAAATTTTGAATGTTGATATCTCAGCTCTGGAAGGGTCTAGATCATCCATTTTTGCACTCAGGTCTAAGTCTCACAGCCCTCTATCATAATCCAGAGTTTTGAGAAGATTGGAGAAACTTAATTTTTCGCCCAAAAATGAAAAAAAACGAAAGGGGTAACACTGTCGTTTTTTTTTCGGGTCGAAATTTTGAATGTTGATATCTCAGCTCTGGAAGGGTCTAGATCATCCATTTTTGCACTCAGGTCTAAGTCTCACAGCCCTCTATCATAATCCAGAGTTTTGAGAAGATTGGAGAAACTTAATTTTTCGCCCAAAAATGAAAAAAAACGAAAGGGGTAACACTGTCGTTTTTTTTTCGGGTCGAAATTTTGAATGTTGATATCTCAGCTCTGGAAGGGTCTAGATCATCCATTTTTGCACTCAGGTCTAAGTCTCACAGCCCTCTATCATAATCCAGAGTTTTGAGAAGATTGGAGAAACTTAATTTTTCGCCCAAAAATGAAAAAAAACGAAAGGGGTAACACTGTCGTTTTTTTTTCGGGTCGAAATTTTGAATGTTGATATCTCAGCTCTGGAAGGGTCTAGATCATCCATTTTTGCACTCAGGTCTAAGTCTCACAGCCCTCTATCATAATCCAGAGTTTTGAGAAGATTGGAGAAACTTAATTTTTCGCCCAAAAATGAAAAAAAACGAAAGGGGTAACACTGTCGTTTTTTTTTCGGGTCGAAATTTTGAATGTTGATATCTCAGCTCTGGAAGGGTCTAGATCATCCATTTTTGCACTCAGGTCTAAGTCTCACAGCCCTCTATCATAATCCAGAGTTTTGAGAAGATTGGAGAAACTTAATTTTTCGCCCAAAAATGAAAAAAAACGAAAGGGGTAACACTGTCGTTTTTTTTTCGGGTCGAAATTTTGAATGTTGATATCTCAGCTCTGGAAGGGTCTAGATCATCCATTTTTGCACTCAGGTCTAAGTCTCACAGCCCTCTATCATAATCCAGAGTTTTGAGAAGATTGGAGAAACTTAATTTTTCGCCCAAAAATGAAAAAAAAACGAAAGGGGTAACACTGTCGTTTTTTTTTTCGGGTCGAAATTTTGAATGTTGATATCTCAGCTCTGGAAGGGTCTAGATCATCCATTTTTGCACTCAGGTCTAAGTCTCACAGCCCTCTATCATAATCCAGAGTTTTGAGAAGATTGGAGAAACTTAATTTTTCGCCCAAAAATGAAAAAAAAAACGAAAGGGGTAACACTGTCGTTTTTTTTTTCGGGTCGAAATTTTGAATTTTGATATCTCAGCTCTGGAAGGGTCTAGAGCCTCCATTTTTGCACTCAGGTCAAAGTCTCACAGCCCTCTATCAGAATCCAGAGTTTTGAGAAGATTGGAGAAACTTAATTTTTCGCCCAAAAATGAAAAAAAACGAAAGGGGTAACACTGTCGTTTTTTTTTCGGGTCGAAATTTTGAATTTTGATATCTCAGCTCTGGAAGGGTCTAGAGCCTCCATTTTTGCACTCAGGTCAAAGTCTCGTGGCCTTCTATCAGAATCCAGAGTTTTGAGAAGATTGGAGAAACTTAATTTTTCGCCCAAAAATGAAAAAAAACGAAAGGGGTAACACTGTCGTTTTTTTTTCGGGGCGAAATTTTGAATTTTGATATCTCAGCTCTGGAAGGGTCTAGAGCCTCCATTTTTGCACTCAGGTCTAAGTCTCACAGCCCTCTATCATAATCCAGAGTTTTGAGAACATTGGAGAAACTTAATTTTTCGCCCAAAAATGAAAAAAAACGAAAGGGGTAACACTGTCGTTTTTTTTTCGGGTCGTAATTTTGAATTTTGATATCTCAGCTCTGGAAGGGTCTAGATCATCCATTTTTGCACTCAGGTCTAAGTCTCACAGCCCTCTATCATAATCCAGAGTTTTGAGAAGATTGGAGAAACTTAATTTTTCGCCCAAAAATGAAAAAAAACGAAAGGGGTAACACTGTCGTTTATTTTTCGGGTCGAAATTTTGAATGTTGATATCTCAGCTCTGGAAGGGTCTAGATCATCCATTTTTGCACTCAGGTCTAAGTCTCACAGCCCTCTATCATAATCCAGAGTTTTGAGAAGATTGGAGAAACTTAATTTTTCGCCCAAAAATGAAAAAAAACGAAAGGGCACTGTCGTTTTTTTTTCGGGTCGAAATTTTGAATTTTGATATCTCAGCTCTGGAAGGGTCTAGAGCCTCCATTTTTGCACTCAGGTCAAAGTCTCGTGGCCTTCTATCAGAATCCAGAGTTTTGAGAAGATTGGAGAAACTTAATTTTTCGCCCAAAAATGAAAAAAAACGAAAGGGGTAACACTGTCGTTTTTTTTTCGGGGCGAAATTTTGAATTTTGATATCTCAGCTCTGGAAGGGTCTAGAGCCTCCATTTTTGCACTCAGGTCTAAGTCTCACAGCCCTCTATCATAATCCAGAGTTTTGAGAACATTGGAGAAACTTAATTTTTCGCCCAAAAATGAAAAAAAACGAAAGGGGTAACACTGTCGTTTTTTTTTCGGGTCGTAATTTTGAATTTTGATATCTCAGCTCTGGAAGGGTCTAGATCATCCATTTTTGCACTCAGGTCTAAGTCTCACAGCCCTCTATCATAATCCAGAGTTTTGAGAAGATTGGAGAAACTTAATTTTTCGCCCAAAAATGAAAAAAAACGAAAGGGGTAACACTGTCGTTTTTTTTTCGGGTCGAAATTTTGAATGTTGATATCTCAGCTCTGGAAGGGTCTAGATCATCCATTTTTGCACTCAGGTCTAAGTCTCACAGCCCTCTATCATAATCCAGAGTTTTGAGAAGATTGGAGAAACTTAATTTTTCGCCCAAAAATGAAAAAAAACGAAAGGGGTAACACTGTCGTTTTTTTTTCGGGTCGAAATTTTGAATGTTGATATCTCAGCTCTGGAAGGGTCTAGATCATCCATTTTTGCACTCAGGTCTAAGTCTCACAGCCCTCTATCATAATCCAGAGTTTTGAGAAGATTGGAGAAACTTAATTTTTCGCCCAAAAATGAAAAAAAACGAAAGGGGTAACACTGTCGTTTTTTTTTCGGGTCGAAATTTTGAATGTTGATATCTCAGCTCTGGAAGGGTCTAGATCATCCATTTTTGCACTCAGGTCTAAGTCTCACAGCCCTCTATCATAATCCAGAGTTTTGAGAAGATTGGAGAAACTTAATTTTTCGCCCAAAAATGAAAAAAAACGAAAGGGGTAACACTGTCGTTTTTTTTTTCGGGTCGAAATTTTGAATGTTGATATCTCAGCTCTGGAAGGGTCTAGATCATCCATTTTTGCACTCAGGTCTAAGTCTCACAGCCCTCTATCATAATCCAGAGTTTTGAGAAGATTGGAGAAACTTAATTTTTCGCCCAAAAATGAAAAAAAAAACGAAAGGGGTAACACTGTCGTTTTTTTTTTCGGGTCGAAATTTTGAATTTTGATATCTCAGCTCTGGAAGGGTCTAGAGCCTCCATTTTTGCACTCAGGTCAAAGTCTCGTGGCCTTCTATCAGAATCCAGAGTTTTGAGAAGATTGGAGAAACTTAATTTTTCGCCCAAAAATGAAAAAAAACGAAAGGGGTAACACTGTCGTTTTTTTTTCGGGTCGAAATTTTGAATTTTGATATCTCAGCTCTGGAAGGGTCTAGATCATCCATTTTTGCACTCAGGTCTAAGTCTCACAGCCCTCTATGATAATCCAGAGTTTTGAGAAGATTGGAGAAACTTAATTTTTCGCCCAAAAATGAAAAAAAACGAAAGGGGTAACACTGTCGTTTTTTTTTTCGGGTCGAAATTTTGAATTTTGATATCTCAGCTCTGGAAGGGTCTAGATCATCCATTTTTGCACTCAGGTCTAAGTCTCACAGCCCTCTATCATAATCCAGAGTTTTGAGAAGATTGGAGAAACTTAATTTTTCGCCCAAAAATGAAAAAAAACGAAAGGGGTAACACTGTCGTTTTTTTTTCGGGTCGAAATTTTGAATTTTGATATCTCAGCTCTGGAAGGGTCTAGATCATCCATTTTTGCACTCAGGTCTAAGTCTCACAGCCCTCTATCAGAATCCAGAGTTTTGAGAAGATTGGAGAAACTTAATTTTTCGCCCAAAAATGAAAAAAAACGAAAGGGGTAACACTGTCGTTTTTTTTTTCGGGTCGAAATTTTGAATGTTGATATCTCAGCTCTGGAAGGGTCTAGATCATCCATTTTTGCACTCAGGTCTAAGTCTCACAGCCCTCTATCATAATCCAGAGTTTTGAGAAGATTGGAGAAACTTAATTTTTCGCCCAAAAATGAAAAAAAACGAAAGGGGTAACACTGTCGTTTTTTTTTCGGGTCGAAATTTTGAATGTTGATATCTCAGCTCTGGAAGGGTCTAGATCATCCATTTTTGCACTCAGGTCTAAGTCTCACAGACCTCTATCATAATCCAGAGTTTTGAGAAGATTGGAGAAACTTAATTTTTCGCCCAAAAATGAAAAAAAACGAAAGGGGTAACACTGTCGTTTTTTTTTCGGGTCGAAATTTTGAATGTTGATATCTCAGCTCTGGAAGGGTCTAGATCATCCATTTTTGCACTCAGGTCTAAGTCTCACAGCCCTCTATCATAATCCAGAGTTTTGAGAAGATTGGAGAAACTTAA